>NC_136490.1:135367381-135387381 GCF_053919585.1 Euprymna scolopes | reverse complement strand
ACATCATTCCACCTCACATCTTCGAAGCCGGCTTGAAAGTCAACACCAAAGTGTACCTGGATGTGCTAAAGAGTGTGGTGATACCCTGGGGCAATCAGGTGGCTGCTGACAGACCCTGGGTGTGGCAGCAGGACTCGGCTCCGGCCACAATTCAAAAGAGACCAAGGCTTACCTTCAGAATGAGTGCTACTATTCTGTACCTTTCTCTAGCTGACCCCTCCCCCGACCTGAACCCGCTAGACTCGTTTGGTCATACGTCGAGAACATCACCAACATGACCTCCCACAACACTAAAACCAGCTTGATCGCGGTCATATGCCGAGTATTCGTCGAGCTCCCGCCAGCCCTTGTGGAAAAGGCGTTCTCTCAGTTGTGGACCCATATCGAGACGGTTATTGAGGTTGAAGACGGCTACATTGAATAGATGTCAGCTCTACTCTACATAATCAAGTTGCATGATTTGATATTTTTCAATAAAAGTTAAAAAATAAAGCTGCAGCGTTGTTTTCTTGAGAGCAAATTATCGTTCTACACTGCATAGGGACCTGATCGAAATTGGAGCGGTAGAGAAGTACATGGATGTGTGTGTGTGTGAGAAAGAGAAAGGAAAAGAGAGAGAAAGAAAGGAGGTGAAGTATGAGGGAGAGGCAACGATAAGAACACTAGGAAGCGTGATGGATTGTGAAAGAGTTTGGAGTATATCAGTTACTTTTATCAGATGAGAAGGTAAAAAGAAGAATGGCCGTTCTAGAAAACAACACACAAGACAAAATGTGCGTGAGCGAGTATGCGAGGAGGGAGAGAATAGAAATACTTTTTTTTTTTATTTTGTTATAGCGAAATGATTACTTGTTTCGTAAGGAGTTTGTTAGAAAGACGCGGAAGTGACGGGGCCCCTCATCTCTTTCTGTCTCTAGTGTGTGTGTGTGTGTGTGTGTGTGTGTGTGTGTGTGTGTGTGTGTGTGTGTGAGAGAGAGAGAGAGAGAGAGAGAGAGAGAGAGAGAGAGAGAGAGAGAGAGAGAGAGAGAGAGAGAGAGAGAGAGAGAGATTATCCGACCAACTCAATAAGCCATTATCGGTCCCGGGTGTTATCAGGATATCACAGATGGCGGAATGTTTTTAACGACGAAGCCAACAAAAATGGTAAAGCCCCGGGCGAGTGGATTTCTGTTGATAACACGCAGCTCTTTTGGCAATGCCTATCGCCAAACAACATCGTCCTCATTCGCATTCTCTCTCTTTCTCTTTCTCTCTCTCACCCCCTCTCCATCTCTCATTTACATTAATTTTCATTTTCTTTCACTTCTTTCATTCTCTTCATCTCACCCCCTCTTTTCGCCATTTTATTTTCTCACTATCTATCTCTCTTCCCGCTTCTCTCTCATTCTCACTTGGCCCTCCAATTTCTCTGTCGCTTAATCTCTTGTTTGTATTCATTTTTCTTTCATCTTAGAAGAAAGAGGGAAAATCCAACTCGTAGCGGATAGCAAGTGTGTGTGTGTGTGTGTGTGTGTGTGTGTGTGTGTGTGTGTGTGTGCAAGAGAAAGAGAGAGAGAGAGAGAGAGAGAGAGAGGGAGAGAGAGAGAAAGTAAAAAGTGGACATTGGGTCTACTTTCAGCAGTCTCGAAATACTCGCATCCCTTATTTTGTCCTTTAGCCCTCACATTCCATGAGCGATGTTTCTGACAAAGGAGGATGAATTGCTGTTTTCTGAGCCGGAATCTATCCAACTAACACTTATCACTTGTCAGTTTTTGACTCTGAAGTAGTATTTTTTTTAGTTAGTTACATCAAGTGGTTTCATGTCTTGTCTGGAGCAATTTCTATTAAAAAAGAAAAGAAAATATACGACAAAACAAGAGAGAGAGAGAGAGAGAGAGAGAGAGAGAGAAAGGGAGGGGGGAGAATCAACAGCTGACACGACATGCGTCCTTTCTCCCTCTCTTTTTCTCTCATCCTCTCCTCCTCCTCTCTCTGGTATTATTTTCCCGTTCTTTATTTTTTTTCTATTTCCTCTCTTAGTCTTTCTTTCTTTCTAAGTGTCTCTTTTTGTTACGCTTTCCCCACTCTTCCACTGAAAATATTTCCCATATTTTTTTACTAATTTCATTATTTTCTCTTCGTCATTTCATAATTCATGAAGGGAAAACAAAGACACAGTTGTGAGGTTCGAGCGAGTTATTAATCAAACGATAATGATGATAATAATGATGATTCTTCCCTTAGACCATCATGTACGACCCCCCCGTCCCCATACCCGAAAACCTTGCGCCGTACTATGTTTAGTACTTATCAAGATGATGATGATGATGATGATGATGATGATGATGATGATGATACAGTCTTCGTACGTATGCAAACAAACAATTGTCACGTTCGGAGTTCAGTAGTAGCAACCGTTGCCCGCTCACTGACACGTAGTTAAGAATCGGAGGTGGAAGAGGTATCGTCCGCACTGAGGATTGAACCTTGCGCAAGAATCTGTGGCGTAACTAAATTAAATTAAGTCAAAAGTGATACTCCTCTGGAGGCTGAATGTTCAATCATCAGTGCGGGCGATACAAAGATTGTACCTATTTACTATGCCTCCCCACGGGACAGAGTTAGACACCAGGGCCGTTTTTTAACGTGGAGAAAAGGTACAAAAATAAAAATTGTCTCAGTCATGAAGGATTTCTCCTCCACCGAAAGAGAACAAGAAATAGAAGTGCAGCATCTGAAGAACAGATACTACACTTTGATCTTGTCCCGAAACTTTATGACTGACGGAACGAGAGCGTGATTGAATAAAGACGTTTCGTCCGAAATTCCGTACAGATTCCCGAGTTCGACAGAAAATTTTCGAATTTGATAAGATACACCTGAAAAAAGGCCGGAGGTTACATCGGTCGAAACGTCCTGAGATGAAGAACACTCACTGAAAATGAGAACAGCAATCCGAATAATGCAAATAATACAAGTTATCAATCCTCATCCCCAAAATTCGGAAATATGTCTATTTTGTTGTTAAAAAAAAAAGACACACTGGAAAGTATTTATGGGATTTAAATTTACAAACCCAATTTTTAATGACCATGTTTTTTCATTGCATTGCTGGTGCAAAGATGCGAAACTTTTTCTAACAAAAAATTAAGATAAATAGCCAACGAGTGATGGGAGGAGGGGGTCAACGAATAAACGAGGAATGAAAGTAAAAAAGCTCCCGAGCAATACCGGATCCATACATCTACTTAATATATTGAAACAATTTTAAATTAAAGCGCTATAATAATGAGACGTATCGCTAATAATTACCCGACGTAGACGAATTCTTCAACTAGTAGATATATAAAAGTAAATTGTCATCTGAATAATGCGCTTATAACTATGAGAGACCAGATCAGTCTGTTTGAAGATATCGGCTTTTTGACTTTAATCCACCAAACATTGAGGTTATTTTTTCCCTTTCCCTTGGTAAAACTCAATCATATTCTGCAACGTGGCGTCTTTATCCTTTATGCCATGTGTCTGTAAAATAAATATTACTTATATAAGACTTCAACCTGGTGATGGTTGACGGAACGGGAACAATCTACTAACGTGGATTAGGTTAAGGGATCGGTTCTGTACAGATTCCAGAGTTTGGCAAGGTTATGTCCAAGAATTCAGTGCAAAAAGTTAAAACGTTGGAAGTGGAATCGATTTAACTAAATATGGAATAGAAGTTAGTAAACATGAAACGAAATACGAAACCATATAGAAATAATTTATTTCAAAAAATTATTTTAGTTTTAACACTTCTTGTGCTATCATGAAATAATAAACTTTCATTTTATAAATTTCTATAAATATATTTTTCACACTTGTATTATCACAAAAAATAAATAATGAGACTTTTGATTATTTTCATTTCTATAAAATGATTTTTTGGAAATAGTATATTTATGGGTTTCACAAGTTTCATCACAGAATTTTGTCATAAATAACGTATGACAGTTTTTTTTTTTATTATTGTGTGATAAAAAAAAACGTATTTAAAACATTTGTATAAAAAAGTTTCTTAAAATGAATAAATGGAATTTTGTCATGAATAATGTAATACTGTTTTGAAATAAAATATTTCCATATGCATATATTTTAAATATTAAAAATAAATATTTATAGAAATTAAAAAAATAAAAGTTTATTATTTTTTTTTTTATTTCATGATAAAACAAGAATGGTTCCATGTGGTTTCGTTTCATGTTTAGTGATTTCCATTCAATATTTAGGTAAGCCGAGTCCATTTCTGGCATCTTAACTTTGCGTACTGAACTGTTGGACGTAACCTTCGACTGAATGCACGTGAAGGTGTAGCAGTCACACATATAATAAAGAAATAAAGAACTATTTTCTCTCGCGAATGGACATAACGAGTGATTCGACCACACATAGACTAATCAGCTGGCTAGGGGCATTGATTCACTCTGTCCCGTTTTTCCCGCCACGCAAAGGTTTGAAAAAAAAAAAAAAAGTTTATCGCGAAACGCGCAATTTAAACGGAGGTATTTTAGCTTGAAAGTTTTTTTTTTTTTTTTTTTTAATCAAAGAGTATTTTTCACAACACATTCTGAAAAGGGGTTATTTAGATATATAACACCACTGATCTGCAGTCTTTTATATAAAATAAATAAATAAATAAATAAATAAATAAATAAACTCGGGGAGCGAACGAGGCGAAACGGCGGCATCGGAGACGAGTTATTGTAGGAGAGATGAGACACGCCCAAAGACACACCTTCCCTGTACGCGAGTGCGCACATGCAAACATTCCGTCAAAGACGAAACACAAAAAATCAAACTAAATAACGAAAACAAACCACACACACAAACAATAAACAAATAAAAAAAAAAAAAAAAAAAAATCCCAAAGAAACAAAACAAACAGACAAACAAACAAACAAACAAACAAACAAACAAACAAAAATGACACCTAAATAGATATCTATCGATTTCAATAAAGAAGCAAATTACATTTAATAATCCAATATAAAATATTATGTCATTTTGGACATCTCCCATTTAAATCGAATTTAAACATTCAAACAAAATATAAGAGAATTATATATATATATATATATATATATATATATATATATATATATATATATATATATATATATATATATATATCTACGACTCATCAAGATGGTTGAATCTAGTGAGATTCAGCCACTCTGATAAGTTGTAGACGACGAAACACGTGTCAGTGGGTAATTATATGTAAAAAAATATATACGCCGCTCCCCATATGGGGGTACCAAATTCGTTAAAGGGAAGATTATTTCCATATTGCATTTAGGTAAAAATGCACTTTCGTAAATAATTGAATTAATTCAAAACGTATCGCAAAATCAAAAACAAATAACACCCCCCCCACACACGCACGTGTGTTTGTATGTATGTATACGCCTGGCACACACTGATGAGTCTTAAAATAACAAAACACATGTCAAGGTGGTTTACACACACACACACACACACACAGACACACACACACACACACATATATATTCATATATATATATATATATATATATATACATTAAATATAAACTTATACATACATACAGTTAAATATATAATTATGTATACGTATACATATATATGTACACGTATACATATACGTATTTTCATCTCTCTATATGCATATGTACATGTACATAGATATATGTACACACTTATATATACATATGAATATATATATATATATATATATATATATACAAATATAAGAATATATACATATATATCTATATATACATATATATATATACATATAAATACATAAATATGTATACATATACATAAATGTATATATACATATATATTAATATATGTACATATAAATATACATAGAGAGAGACACACATGTACAGGTATATACATATATACATATATATATACATATATATATATATATATAAATACATATATATAAATACCTATATATACACACATCTACATTTATACATCTATATATATACATATATATGCATATATAGATGTATAAATATATACTTATAGCACACACACATTATCTATCTATCTATCTATCTATCTATCTATTACAGTATTGTTTCGTTGTATCACAACTCATCAGTGAGCTAGACTATAGACATCGCGTAGATATTCAACAGTTCTACCCATCGGCCCATGTTATCGGTGCTCGCAAATTACCTTAACAAATGTCCATTTTAATAAACACTCACTCACCACTTTTACAGAGCTGCTTGTTTACAAACAAACATTGAGCTTCGCTTTATAATCAATTAAGTGGAGATGAGATACATTTACAACAGTGCTCTACCCAAAGAGGGGAGTGGCTTACAATATAGTAATATACATACAGTACTGTTTCGTTGTATCACAACTCATCAGTGCGGCTAGACTAATACCTTTCCCTAGCCAGAGACTGAACCCACAACTATCGCGTTGATAGTCGGCAGTTAAATGGCACACATTCCTAATGTAAATGAACAAGTTACATAAATGGCACAAATTCCTAATGTAAATGAACAAGTTACATAAATGGCACAAATTCCTAATGTAAATGAACAAGTTATATAAATGGCACAAATTCCTAATGTAAATGAACAAGTTACATAAATGGCACAAATTCCTAATGTAAATGGACAAGTTATATAAATGGCACAAATTCCTAATGTAAATGGACAAGTTATATAAATGGCACAAATTCCTAATGTAAATGAACAAGTTACATAAATGGCACAAATTCCTAATGTAAATAATGAATAAGTTACATAAATGTCCTCATCGTCGGATCTTACGTTAAAGCATCAAACTTGTCAATAAAAAACGATAAAAAATCTAGTTTTTATGAGTATTTACAAGATAATCTGCTTTCTTAATTGGCTAATGTGATTCGGGCGATTAGTTTGCATACATGCAAGCAATTTTTACGATCAAAGTGTAGTATCTGCTATGACACAACACTTCACCATTTTTTCCTCGGACAAAAATCATTTTCGTCCCAGTTCAGAGTGTCCTATTTATGATATACCCATTTTCCCCAACATTAAAAACTGACTTTGAGTCTAACTCTGCCCTCATGGGGAGTTCAGTAGATAAAAACTTACGACAGAGTATATATTAAGTGAAATAAGAATATCTTTATTCATAAAATTACCTTACTCAGTTTTCTCTCTCTCTCTCTCTCTCTCTCTCTCTCCTTATATATATATATATATATATATATATATATATATATATATATATATATATATATATATATATATATATATATATATATATGATTAGTTTTTTGGAAAAAGAAATCCAGCAGAGTGCTCAATTAAAAGGAAAAGCTGAAATATAAGAGCGTATTTATATTTTGCATTTTGTATACAGAAAGTTGTTAGATGAGACAAGTCATTGGTACCGTCGGTTTCAAGCCCGATGATTAGGACTGTTTAAGATATCCATATCAAGCTCTCTTCAGCCAATACTCATCTCTGAGTCGGTCTGATGAGTATTGACTGAAGAGAGCTGATATGGATATCTTAAACGGTCCTAATTATCGGGCTTGAAACCGACGGTACCAATGACTTGTCCCATCTAACAACTTTCTGTACACAAAATACAATATATATATATATATATATATATATATATATATATATATATATATATATATATATATATATATAGTTTGTTTGTTTAAATTTCATTCAGCAAAACAATTTTTCAGAACAGAAATTTATTGTTTGAATAAAGAATATAGTTCCGATTTTTTTCTCCTTAACCCATAGATTTTCGATGTAGGCTCATCTCCTCAGAGGAAAATTCATTAGCAAATATTAGATCTAATTCGAATTGTCTTATATAATATTTCTTCCTAAAAATATTTTGTAAGACTCGATGCCACACGATTAATTAAAATCGTCCGGTGAAATCGTCCGTTTTTCAATCAAATCGATTGATTGCCTGCTCTGGTTTGGGACCCATCACCATGCACCGCAGTGATTTAGTCCACAATAAATTACACTGTAGAGAACATACTAATGATTTCATAAAATTATTTTTATATATAACAACTTGAATTGAAGTTTAAAATGCAGAAGTCTAGTATTATGGTTCAGTCGAACACACCCTTGGCATATCAAAGAACCCACTGTTGATTTTATATGATGGGTCTTTCTGCTTGTGTGGTAATACAACTTCTCAAATGCACTTGTGATGTTAGGCTGTGTAAAGTGTAAATTTGGTGAAAATCGCTTGTTCCTTCTTTTAAATGGTTTCTTTCGATTATCGATTATCGATTATCGATACTTACTGAAAACATTCCGATACAAAACCTATCTAAGAACACCGCCAGATACAAAAAGTACATTTGCGTGAAGTTTCACAAAAATCAGGCCAGCTGTTGCGGAGTCTGTGGGAGAACGAAATGCACACACACACACACACACACACACACACACACACACACACACATCACACACACACACACACACACACACACACACACACATATATATATATATATATATATATATATATATATATATATATATATATATACTAGCTGGTCACCCGGCGTTGCTCGGTCGTACGATACGCTTAATCATGATATTTTAATTGGTGCAGATTACGCATGTATTATTATAAACCAATCATCTATTGATTATTATATATTATAAGGAATAATTTGCCCGGTGGACTAGTTGGTAAAAAAAAATTAAAAATAAATTAAATAAAATAAATAAATAATTAAAAATAAAATAAAATAAATAAATAATTAAAAATAAAATAAAATAAATAATAATGTTAATGTCGTTCATCAAATTCCGTCTGTGTTTGTTTACAGCAGCCCAGCAGCTGATATTTGGATGCCCTGGAAACTCACTTCTCATTAATGTTTAGTTTTAAAATATGCAAACAAAGAAATAATTTGCGGCGATTTTAAATAGTAACTCTTCTTTTGTCGTAAACTAGCAGGTCGCCAGGCATTGCCTGGTCGTAAAATACGCTTAAATATGATATTTTGATTAATGCAGATTTCGTATTTATTATTATATTATATTGGACACAATATATATTAGTGATTTAAAAAGTTAAAAAAAAAATTGAAACCAAAACATTTAACTTTTACGATTTACTTTTTCCTGTGATGTTAATGATTGAGCTATGAAGACGTGTTTGCTGCAAGATTAAAAATTAAAACATGAACCAATAGCTATTACGTTGTGCATGCATATTCGTAATGCCATCGTTCGACCATCGCCCAGCAAATTACATATATAATATAGATTAAACGTTCAACCTCTAGAAAAGTGTAATTTATAACTGAAGTACCAAGTACTTTATGCAGTACGCCACGGATAAATGAGAACGATAGTTCCAATAATCCAAATAACACGAATTATCAATCCTTAACTAAAAAAAAGGAAAAAAAAAGAAGAAAAATCAGAAACAAAAAAAAACATTTTAATAGTTTGTTAACGACAAACGAATGAATTATTTTGTGATGCTCCGATATTTTAACGGAATTTGGAAACATTTAAACTGTTGAATATAAAGTCATTCAAAGATTGCTTTAGCAAATTCTCATCCAATTAAAAAAATAAGATGATTATTTTGAATCTGTTTACAGCTAAGAATTTTATGGAGATTAAAAGAGTACGTTACCAACATTATTTATAGTTGTATAATAATCTGGTTCAATTAATAATTTAATGGCAAAACGATACTGTAATAATCACATTTTCCTTTTAAAGCCCCATTAAAACTATAATTTGATGAAAAAAAAAAAACAAAAAAACAAAGAAAAACGTTATCGTTTAAAAATCCGAAACAAAAACCTAAAAAAAAATGTATGTACCTAATGATATTTGTATAAATAATTATTTTCTCTCCTCTTTTTAACTGTTTATATATATATATATATATATATATATATATATATATATATATATATATATATATATATATATATATATATATATATATATATATACGTTCACATATGTATACATACACACATATGTACATATATATATTTACATTCACACATATATATATACATACATATATATACATGCACGTATATATGTACATACATATATGTATATATACAAACATATATATATATACATACATATATCTATATACATATATATGTATACAGACATATATCTATATACATATATCTATATACATATATATACATATACATACATATACATACATATATATACATATACATATACATATATATATATACACATATATATACATATTCATATATATATATATATATATATATTAAATGAAAGAAGGAATTAAAGTTATATATAACTTTATTATATAATCAGAACAATAAGGAAAGTAAAAGGGAAAATTAAGAAAATCAGGAGAAAGAAAACAAATTGTTTGCTCCTCTTTACAGTGTTTTTTTTTATCGTGATAAGTTTTGCTTTGTTAAAGATTTATTCTCTGAAACACAGATTTACATATATACTAGTAGGCCGCCTGCCGTCGCCCGGTCATAAAATACCCATAAATATTATATTTTAATTACTGCAGAATTCTTATTTATTATAAACATAAATACTGTATTATACTTAAGGCTTGACTCATAAAAAAATGAAGTAAAAAAAAAAAAAAAACAACCAAAAAAAAAAAAAGAATAAAAAGAAAAACGGAAACAAACTAAGATATGTACGTACGAGTATTATATTTTTTTAAACAGTTCACTTCTTGTAAATAGAAAAAATACTCGAGCTGAAATCAAAACCAAAACCTAAAGACAGTGAGTCAAGTACGATAACCAGTAGGCCAGCGTGACACTATCTTTAAAAAGTGTTTTCAAACCTACCTATTTTAATATAATGAATCTATCATGTAAACTCTTCGCGCATGAGCATTCGTGAAACAGTTAGCAAACAGATAAAAATCCGACGGCCTTCACGTACCTATTTATCAATTTTTACCCTTTAGCAGCCCTTTGTGAATACCCTATATACCAAATTTCAAATCTGCAGATCAAAAATTCGTTGAGTATATAGGTTGAGAACTGTTATTACACAAACATACTCACATATATATACATATATATATATATATATATATATATATATATATATATATAGTCTAAAGACTATATATATATATATATATATATATATATATATATATATATATATATATATATAGTCTAAAGACTATTCGAGTATCTTATAAATGTAGTTTAAATTCCTAGGGATACTAAGTTCAACATATCGTAGACTTAACACTTGCATAAGCCGATATACCATTGAAAAGAATATTTATTTCATAAAGGATTCAACCATATAACTGACTAATACGGGGATTCTCAGTTATTTTATATTTATATATATTCAAATAAACATTTTAACTGTCGCTACACGACCATCGCAATGTTTCGGCCAATCAGTTATAAATAACTAAAGGACCCCTTTAGACGGTGCCAGTCCCTTCATTTAAAAATTAAAATCTTCAATTTGATTGATGGAGAATTTCAACTTTAAAAAGAAGTTTCTTTTAAGTATTTATACCTAATTGATCAAAACATTGTCATGATCGTGTAGTGGCATTAAAAAAGTGTGTATTGAATATATAATTAACTATATATATATATATATATATGTATATATATATATATAAATATACACACACACACACACACACACACATATATATATATATATATATATATATATATATATATATATATATTCATTACTATATTTTATTCATATTGCATAAACCACCTTCGTTAAAGTCATTATTTTTTATCGCTGAATATTATTAACATCGAATTATTGATATTTTTTTGGGTGAGTTTCTGTCACCATTTTGTTTTATTTCTTATTTTTAAGTGATTATCTTGTCTTCTAACACGCCGTAGCCATCTTTTCTTGTTCTTCGGCAGCGTTCAACATTACTCGTTTTTCGAACAGAATAAACATTTTACATTAAATAAAAACACTAAAACCCTATTTATCCAGTTAGGTAGAAAGTAATTCATCTTGCCTTTGGTAACATTTATTTTTTATATATTTGTTTTTTTTGACAACTTTTAATCCCTCAAGTTATTGTAATATATATATATATATATATATATATATATATATATATATATATATATATATATATATATATATATATACTCATGAGCAGAAAAATGGGCCAAGAGTGAAAGAAGGAAGAAATCGATTTTTCAATATTTTTCCATGAAATTTTGTTAATTTTAACTGAAAATTTCTATTTTGCATATCATTATTATTATAGCATATAATAATAAGTGGAAAAATTAATCCTAAAAATGGTAAGACCGCATTTTGGCGAGGATATAAAAAACCGAATTGCAGGATTAAGGCAGTCCAAATGACTTACAAGCAGATTTTTGATATTTTAAGAAAAGAAAATGTGAAAACATCTCTTTCTGCAGTGAAACGAATTGGTCAAAGGTTCAAAGTTGAACGCTTCGTAAAAGGGAAATCTGGATCTGGTCACCCTAGGGCATCGAATTTGAAGGACAACAACAGGCTTAAATTAACTGTTTTGAAGGATCGAAAGAAAACTTATGTTGACCATTGCAAAAAATTAAAAACAGGGGCTGAAAATTCCCTTTCTTCATATACAATATCTAGACGAATGAAAGAAACGTGCTTTCCCCTAAAAGGCGTGCAAACAAGCCATTTTTATCTAAGAACATCAATGATAGAAAGATTTTTCTCGTGTTATGGCAAGTAAGATACAGACTGGTTCAGGAACGTTTTCCGGTTAGATAGAATCAGGACTTTGTCTTGTTAGTGATGCTCCTGATGCTCCTGAACGGTACAATCGAAGAACTGGAGCTTGATTTTCGCCAAGTTTATTAAAAACGACAGTTAAACACGGGAATGGAGGGATATGGTGTGAGGAACTTTTTCTGCAGAAGGAGTTGGGGAACTTATTAGATGTGAGAAGTCAATCAATGCAAAGGAATACGTTCGAATGTTAGAAACAGGACTGTTACTAAGTGTCCAGAAGCTGGGGAATATCCCAGAACATTATTTTTCAACATGATAATTCCCCTGCACACTCTGCTAAAGTCACAAAAATGGTTTTCTGATAATTCAATTAATGTGATGTTTTGGTCAGGTCAAAGTCCCAATTTAAACCCAGTTGAGAATATTTGCATTGGCTGGAGGAACTTTTGAGAACAATGACAAACTGTGGAAAGCTGTGCAAAGCGAATGGAATAGCATCTCCTCTTCACAGTGTTCCACTTTGATTGAGAGAATGTCTAAAAGGATTGACCTTTTAAAGAAATCAAAAGGGAATGCGATTCCATCCTAAGCATTTATTAAAGTAAACGCCTTGTTCTGTGTTATTAGTCTCCTTAAAGTCTCCTTGTTAAATTATTCTTTGTTCAATATAGCTTTTAGTGCAATAAAGTGTATAAAATTCTTTTGGCCCATTTGTTTTTTGCTCACGAGTATGTGTGTGCATATATATATATATATATATATATATATATATATATATATATATATATATATATATATATATATATATATATATATATACTAAATAGATGTAAACCTGCAAATAATCATAATTCGAATACTGTTGATTTCGAAGACATATTACTAAAATCCACGTAAAAAAGAAAGGAATAAAATATAAAATAGAAAGAAACAAAGTGAAAATAAGCAAAGGAAACTTATCATATCTACTATCATATAAAAGGAACTTTGTGCGTTCGTGTGTGTGTGTGTGTGTGTGTGTGTGTGTGTGTGAGTGAGAGAGAGAGAGAGAGAGAGAGAGAGAGAGAGAGAGAGAGAGAGAGAGTTCATTATGGATTCAAGATTTTTTAAAATTTCTTGATGTGTCCGACAATGTTTTTGCGTAGGTTTTGTATCAAAAATCAATAATCGAAAAAATCCGCTGAAAGAAGGAAGTCCGATTTTGACCAAAGATAACACTGTTATACAACCTAATATCGCATTTACAAGGCAGGTTCGCGTTCGATATGAATGTTACTTTCTAAAGCACAACTGAGCCATGATATTTGATTTTGTACGTTTAACTTTAAATAAAAGGATTATGCAAAAATAATTCCATAAAATCAACAGTTGGTTCTATGATAAGGCAAAAGCACGTTCGAAATGAATATTTCTGTTTAGAGCACATTAAACTATGATACTTGACTTTTGTATTTTTTAAGTGAAGTCATTATTGACAGATAATTTTATAAATTCAACAGTAGATTCTCTACAGTGCAATGTAGACTGCAATTAATTGTAGACTAAATCACTGCAGGGAGCATATAAAGCTTCTTCCCTGTACACTAAGTAAGAGCAGACAATTAATCGAGTTAACAAAAAATGTGTTATTTATCGATTTCGATGACAATAAAAGTATGGACGGGTGGAACATTTGTTGACGCGTATTCAATTCGGACCAACTCTGGGTCTCCCTGCTAGTAATTAGGTAAGTATAAAAACAGCCAAAAAGAAAACGGAAAGATTAAAGAGAAAGGGTAAAGAAAAAAGAAGAAAATAAAAAGGTGGAAGGAGGAAAAAAATATGTAAAAAGCAAAAGAAGAAAGAAAAAAGATAGCGAAGACAAAAAGAAAAAACATCATGACCGAAGAAAAAGAAAAGAAAAAAGAATAAAAGCACCCCCCCCAAAAAAAAAACAAAAAAAACGGAAGAACAAAATTAGCGAATAAAAACGTAGAGAAATGCCGACGGAAAGGAATTTAATTCTTGACGGGAAGAAATGTACGAAAAAACCCAACAAGTGACCCTTACTCCAAATAAATTAATTACTGTGTAAATTCTAATAAAATACCCATAAAACCTCTCCAAGCATTTCTTAACGGTAAAAAAAAAACAAAAAAAACAAAACAAAAAAACAAAAAAAACAAAAACAAACAGACAAAACAAAACAAAACAAAACAAAAAAAAACAAAAACAAAAACGAGAAGTTGAATACAATATAGATAAAATTATATGAAATGTATCTTATCCCCTTCGTCGCTCTCCCCCTATTTATAAAAAAAAAGGAAGCAACGAAAAGAGATGGCCAGATCTATCAAAATAGTCTTATTATATGTTTACAAATAAATTAATAACGATTAAAAGATTCAGGGCGGAAGATAAATCAAGCTGATCGGCCATATTTCTTTACGGCATATCAACTATCAACTATTCACGATATCGCACATTTACTCATCCGTACGAGTTCTGACTTTGAAAGTCACCGGAAGTAAACGATGTTTGTTAATTTGAAGACTCCATTGCATTATGTCCTTTTACTCAATCTGAAAACCTCGCGAATATTTTACTTAATCTGTTACGATCCTTCATATTTGTTGAACCATATTAAATTGACAGTCATTTCATTTTTCCATTTATTTAAACATGCACTAAATTTTATATGCACATTTATTTAATTTATTTTATTTTATTATATTTAAAACTATTTTACATTTAATATTAATTTGTTAAATGTTTCTGTAAATCTATCTATATATCTATACATATGTGTGTGTGTGTGTGTGTATTTGTGTACATTTCCCTACGCAATAGCTCTGTCAATTTTTAGTCTACAGACTCGAAATTTGATATACAGGGTACTGAGATTTGGGAAAATCTTTGTGATCGGTTTTCGGCCAGAAATTTTGCGATTAAGGGGTCAAAGTTCAACGATTTGACCTTTGAGAAATTTGGGTCTAAACACTTGAATTTTAAGATATAGATTCCTTGGACATGGATCTAACTTAATAACTTGATTTGACCCCAAAACAATAAATTTTAAGGGGTCATAATAGGGGTCAAAGTTAAAAGAAAATTGACCGCTTTTTATTTTTTATTTTTTGCTCAACATACTCCTCCAAATACCCGGGCAACGCCGGGCACCCATGCTAGTATATATATAAAAGTTAAAGTGTGTGTGTCTGTGTACATTTCCCTACGCAATAACTCTGTCAATTTTAAGCCTACAGACTCGAAATTTGATATACAGGGTACTGAAATTTGGGAAAATCGATGTGATTCGTTTTCGGGCAGAAATTTTGCGATTAAGGTGTCAAAGTTCAACGATTTGACCTTTGAGAACTCTACGAAACTCCTTCGACAAATTTGGGTCTAAACACCTGTATATTTTGGATATAGATTCCTTGGACATGGACCTAACTTAATAACTTGATTTGAGCCCTAAACAATAAATTTTAAGGGGTCATAATAGGGGTAAAAAAAAAAAATTGACCATTTTTTTTTAGCTCAGCATACTCCTCAAAACACCCGGGCAACGCTGGGCACCCATGCTAGTAAACATATAAAATATATAAATCTTAATAATTATAACACTCTGTGGACCGTCCGGGCGTGTTTGCTTGCTTGAATCTTGTAAATTTTGGTTTCGGTTTCGATTTTGATTCTAGCTGATGACACCTAAGTCATATTTTTTTTTTTTACTTTTAAAATCACGACTATATATTGGATAATATGAAATAATTGATAGAGACTTGACTATAATAATGTATACGGAATCTGTACGAATTAAAATATTTATTATAAACAGAAATACCGTAAGTATTAAAACTTAACGTATTTTACAACCGGGGAACATCGAGTGCCCCCCCCCCGCATGCTAATAAATACATAAAACTATAAATAAAAATATTAAAATATAAGTAAACATATAAAATTGTAAGTAAATATATTTAGAAAATCAGTTTACAGATATTCTTATTTATCATATTTAAAACAAATTTTACAGTATAATTTCTGTAAAAATCAGTTTACGAGAATTCTCATGCTTTGACCTACATTTTCGGCGGGAGCTTCAAATTTACTACAGCCGTTTACTTCCGAGTACTTTCAAAACCGGAAGTTGTTTCGATTAGTAAATACACAATTTCGCCCAACTTTTTTTTTAAATAACTCGAAAAGCATTGTTGTGTTGAAAAACAAAACAGTTGACCTACGTAACACAGGGTAGCCATTTTCATTAACTTTCGATGCTTACAGTTCCTGATACCTATCATTATATCCCCACCCACCCAATGCCACCCTTAGATAAAATTCTATTTTCCCAATCCAACCATATTTAGTACAAATAAACTTGTGTCTATATCTGACGTGTCTACCAAGTTTCACTCACGAATTGTAACGTTACACACGTTCAAACACGTAGACCCGACACGTTGTAGACTCACTCGCAAAGGGACATAAGTATAATATCACAATGTAGTATGTGTTCTGATGCCCCACTTAAGTCCTAAGTCAAAAGGAAACCCTTCTATACTAAAGCAATTTTTATTTTTGCCTACTTCCAGAGTGCCCCTTTTTGGGAAGCTGGTTTTCCCCCACATTAAAAACGGCCCTGCGTTACATTTTGCTTGCGTGGGGAAGCAAATATATAACTTTAATTCGACTCCTCATCTAATCACTATTAATCACTATTAATCCTTAGTAGCTATCCATCGAACGGATACCATAATACTTAGTTCGCTGCACTATATAATAACAAAGGTTTATACAAATTTCAACCAGGTCGGCTATGTAGTTTCCCCCAAAAGTGGAACGTGCAGACGGACGGAGTAAAAGAAATCCCCACTATATATAAAAGGCATTTTGTCTGTCTGTATCACTGTGTATCTGTGTGTGTGAATTAATTTCCTATAGATTCCGAAATGGTTGGACCGATTTAAAAAATAAATCACATAAATGTGCTCCATGTGTCTGGAAGTGTTCTCAGATTAGCTTTTGTATTCGAATGCCCGCAATAAGTATCGAAAATCGATAACCGAAAATCGAAAATCGATAATCGAAAAAAATTCGATTAAAGAGGGAGCAGTCCGATTTTAACACCTTTATACAACCTAACATCAAAAGTTAATTTGAAAAGTTTTATCACCATATAAGCAGAAGAGCCCAGCGTATAAAATCATCAGTAGGTTCTTTGATAAGACAGGGGCGCGTTCGAAATGAATGTTTCTGTTTAGATCACAACTGAACCATGATACTTGACTTTTGCATTTTAAACTTAATTCAAGCCATTATATAAACATAATCTTATAAAATCAACAGTATGTTCTCAACCAGACAATATAGACTGCAATGTTTTGTGGACTAAGCCGTTGTAGGGAGGAATGTGAGCTTCCTACAATTGTACGACTGTGGGTCCCCGACTAGAGCACACAACCAATCGATAGATTGAAAAATGGTCGATTTCACCGATTTCAATGACAAATTAAGTATTGGAAGTGTGGAACATACATTGATCCTTATTCAATCCCGGGCAACATTGGATCTTCCTGCTTGCATAACATAAAAGTACAGTAAACAAAATATTGGGATAAAGAATAAAATTGCAAAATAAGTTGAGCCGCGTTACAATTTTATAAAACCGCACATGCGTCTGCATAAATGAAGTTTTATGAAACGGAGATGTTTGCTTAGAGAAGGACACGCCCGAAAATGCAGTGTAAATTTTGTTGTCTTGTTTACAATAAAGTTCTCGGTTCGTGTGTAGTTTGCATTGTAAATCCCACAGTGTGCACGGCTGTGTTTATGAATATGTATATGTACATCAGAATAGAAAAGAAGAAAGGGGAGGAAAAAAAAGAAGAACAGAAATCTAGTGATAGATCGACTATTTTATATCGTCCCAAAGTTGATAAGTTAATTTTGGGAGTAAGCAGACGATAAGCGCTCATTTGAGCGGTAAAGTTTATCAGCCATTACCAGATGCTAAACTGAGAGAAAGATAAGTGCCACAAACTGAGCGGGCCGAACTGAACAGGGTATAAAGTTGATTATGATGATGGTGATGCTCAAAACGGGAGGGAAGAAGAAGAAGGATGAAGAGGAGGAGGGGGAAGAAGAAGAAAATGGGAGTAGGAAATGAAGAAAAAGGAGAAAAAGAGAAAAATGAAGAAAGAAGAGAGAAAATAAGAAGAAAAAGAAAAAGGGAGAGAAGGAGAAAGAGGATAAGAAGAAGAAGAAGAAGAAAAAAGAAGAAGAAGAAGAGGAGGAGGAGGAGGAGGAGGAGGAGGAGAAGAACGACGAGGTTGGAAAAAAGAAGAAGAAAAGAAGGAGGAAGACCAGAAAGAGGTGAAGAAGGAGGATGAGAAGAAGAAAGAGAAAAATAAGAGGAAAACAATAAGAAACGAGTAAGAGGAGGAAAAGGGTGGGGGAGAAGAAGGAAATAATGATAAAAATAATAAGAAGAAAAAGACGAAGAAAAGGAGAAGAAACGAACGAAGAAAAGAAGAAGAAGTAGGAGTATAAGAGGAAATTAATCATGGAAAACTTGCAATTGGAGCAATGGAAAAAAAGGCTGTCGTGCAAGGCGACGGGTCCAAGAATAGTGCTGGGGGGAGGAAGAGTAAACAGAAAAAAGATTTTTACTCAAATTTGGGTTTTAAAATCGAATACTGGGATTATCGATTCAGTTGGTGATGTTATTTCAATTATTTAAATGTTTCAAACGGTCCGAGAAAATGCAAGACAATAGCATAAAGTTTTGAAACCATTCGAAATTTCGTAAACGTGTAAGAATTTTGAAAAGAATAATCAACAGATCAAATAAGCACACAAAAAAAGTCACAGTATTCAATGGGATTTGCTTTTGGTGCGGCATAAAGATCTCATGTACGTATTAATTAACATTCAACTATACACACTAATTTCGATTCGATGTCTCCGTTCAGTCTCGGAATACAAAGGATATCCCCTGTATGGGCAGCTGCGCGTGTAACTGTATGGCAAGGGCTGCGCAATCTCCACCACACCTCTTCTGAATCGACATTATTTGAGTCTGGTGGCAAGGAGAAGTCTAGGAAGACTGGAAACAATGCCGAGATAAGCGGAGAGCGTATACAGCATCTGAAATCTCAAATGGTCACCTATTTTAGTATTGACCAGGCTCAACGTTGTTTAACTTTGGTGATCCAGCGAGAACCGGTGTGTCAACTTGATTATGCCGTACACACA
>NC_136490.1:135347381-135359881 GCF_053919585.1 Euprymna scolopes | reverse complement strand
AATACCGAATCCAGTGATTTTGAAGAAAAATATTTTAATAGAAGATATTTGTTTTTTTTTTCAAGTCATTTTCTATTCAACCCATAGTTGGGACTCTAACAGGTACTACCACTCTGGCTCAGAGTGGACCTGGGAGCAATAGCAATTAAAGGGTGGCTCCATACTCCCCAAAGTCCGCAAGCTGGGGCCTCAGCATCGGATAAAGTTTAAGGTACTATCCAGGACCCTTTCATTTCGACCAACAAGTCTACTATTACTATATAGGAGAAATATACAGTTTTTTAGACGCATTTCTTATAATAAATGTTTATTGGTCCCCCGACAAAAGGAGGGTAGACCTGTAAATTCACTCTTGTCCGTTCGTCCGTTCGTCCGTCCGCACTTTTCTCAATAACTACGCTTTGGAATTTTTTCGACACTTTGCACAAACATTAAACATGATATGAGTAAAAAAAGTAAGAGAACGGATTCCCGGGAAAACTTCGCCCCCCCCCCATAGGGGGTGCCTTTCGAGTTAAAATGGCTAAAATTGACACTTTTTTTGCTTATTAAAAAAAAATTGATGCTTTGGATTTTTATAAAACTTTCTGAAAATTGTAACTAACTGATTTCTGTATAATTTTGTTTGACTATACTTCGCGATAACTCTTGGGTGTGCCCAAGGGGCTCTTTTAGGGCTAATAAAACATTCCATTTTTAGGACTATTTTACCATATTTGTCCAAAATTTTCTGTGCATGTCTATTTAGCAGTTTTGCATGGTGCTGAACTAAAATTTAAATATGTTAAGGCCTTGCGAACTTTTGACGCTAAATGGGGGAGGAGTAAATGATGCACTCACGGGAGACCATACATACTTCACTTGTTTACGTTAGCAGCAACCTTAAATAATTTTGATTTTTTTTGGTGTGTTTGGAGGGTGGGGGGGGTAGAATCTTCCTTATTGACTAAAGTGAACATGGTTATTTCCTACATGAGGGGAACGAATATAAAATAGTGTTATTCACCAGGAGCGTACAGAAGGGGAGTGCTAGGGTTGCCGAAGCAGCTGTCTCCCTGTTTTTTTTCTGTTTTAAAAGTGCTCTTTTCAGAGGAATGTATTTTAGGCCTGTGCTCCACCGAGTAGAATGGACTTTATATTCATTGTTATATTTTTGCCTTTTCTTTTCATTTCAGCACCTGCCCTGCCTTTTCAACTGAACACTCTGCACGTCACTGTAATTCACAGGCATGTATTTATTCTTTTGAAGGTTCATCAGTGTGGGGCGATACACCTGAACCACCACCTTAGTCACCACCGACCGTAAAAGTACAATGATTCTGTGGGAGGAAGAGAAAGTTATAGATATTTTATATCACGTGTATTATTTTCATTATTCAGACTACTGTTCTCCTGCTTTTATTCTTATTATTTTATTCTCCCAATCATATCGACCGATATAACCTCCAACCTTCTTCAGGTGTATCTTGTCGAATTTTGGAATCTTTCTGTCGAACTCAGGAATCTGCACTAGATTTCGAACAGAACTTTTTATTTAAGCCACACATGTTCGCGTTCCGTCAGCCATGACCGGGTAGCAGTCATAAGTAATTCGCAATATTTAGCCATAGCGTAACGGATAAAGTACTAAGTTATTCAGTTCTAAACGATACTGTTCTAGAGGTCGAAGGTTTATTCTTCAGTGCTGGCAATACTAAGAATACAATCGCGAATTATTTAAGACTGGGGAGGTTACATCTGCGGAAACGTGAAAATCACCACCCAAATGAGAATAATAGTAGCAATAATTCGAGTGACAATGAGTAATTATATTATTTAAATCAATAACATTGCTTGACATCAATATTTTTATGCTACCAGATCAGGCTGTTTGAAGATACCAGCTTCTTGACTTAAAATGCACCAAACATTGATTTTCCCATTGCCTTTGCAAAACTCAATCATGTTTGGCAAAGCTAAAAAAACCAAACAAACAAAACAAAACAAAACAAAAAAAACAATTTTGCTTTACAAACTACCCTCTACCAAATAAAACATCACGAAAATATAAAAAAAAAAAAAAACTTACAAAAATTATTGGATTTGGCATTAAATAACCTAAAATTAATTAATTTTCATATAGCTTTTGAAAAATGACATCTTATTAATTAACTATTATTTTTATTGTTGAATAAGTTTTAATTAAAAAAATTATGGCAATTATTTCGAGAGTAAAACGTTTTAAATTATCCTTCATCTATTATTTGTGAGTTTACTTAAAAAAACGGAAAACATTTTCTTTCTTTCTTTATATATATTTTTCACAAGAGAATCACTACTTAGCACGGCTTATAAGCCACTAGAGGTTAAGGGTAAACGAATGTCATGTGGGCGATGAGAAAATGCCGAGCTGATCATTAATGGCAGAAATTGGTAGAATTCCATTATTCGAATAAAACATTTGTTTACATTGGACTTGAAATCGACCATGTTGTATTCAGCTGGGTAGCAGCACTGCAGTATTGTATTCCACAGACGGGTAGTTCCAGGAAAGGAAGTTTGGCCAAGGAATTTTTGTTTAGTTTTAGGTAGAGACAGAAAGTAAGGGAAGAACATAAATGTCAGTGGTTTTAGCTAGACGAGAGTAACTCCCTATTCTAAAATAACTATGATTTATTCAACTGATGTAATATGTTTCTCAATTTTTTATGGGTACGTTACTTAATGTGTGGTGATTAAATTTCTGCTTTTATTTTATTTTCAGATCTATTGTATGAATTTGGCTTTAAATCTTGAAGGGAGAACACGTAAACGTATTAGTTCCATCCCGCAAGAGTTTCTTGTGAAATCTGTTGATGCAGTTCATGGTCGACTTTAAAAACTGGTGACGAATGGTGATGACCATATTGAATTTTGAATGTAATATACTTTCTTCTCATATTCATTAATTGGAGAAATTCTACTTCAAAAATATATTATAGTTATTTTAGAAAAGGGAGTTATTTTCGAGTCCCCATACACACACACACACACACACACACACACACACACACACACACACACACACACACACACATATATATATTAATTGATATAATAAGTAAGTGCTTGATTTTGTGCTACGAAACAGATACTGTCAGGAATTGTAAATGTCCATGTCCATTGAATTAAAAGAATAAATTATAAGATGGTCAACATCATGAACTTTGGGATATAGACTTCTGTCATTCATTCACTATATATATATATATATATATATATATATATATATATATATATTATTTGGGAGGGGTTCAACTGGGCAAAATTGTATATTCAAAGTTCAAAATTTAACATCAGTCTTTTCCAAAGTTTTATAGAATTTACATGTAGGTCGATACGCATGCGCTGTGACTTACATATTTAAGAAACGTTTTTGCAATTAAAATTGACTGCATATCATTTTCTTTTAGACAATTACAGGTGCAACAACAAGTAATCTTAGACGAACTTTGATCCAATTGCAGGTATGAGGAAGGTGTGACAAGAGTTGATTTACTTACGATTCTGAAGAGAAGAAAACTAATTAAATCCCCAAACAACACTACATTAAAATCATTGACAGAAAAGTCGGTTGTTTGATACGACTGGGTTGCGTGCGAAAATCTGTTGTTTTTTTTAAACAAATAAATGCACCATATCCTCCAGTGACTTTTGGCCTTGGTAGGTGATGATCATTTTTATAAAACCATTTCGAAAAAACAAGAAATAAACACTTGTTGGTTATGAAAAATACTATTAATAATACACTGGCGGGACCTGTGGAAATTCCACAAGGAACTCATTCATATGTAATATATTGATGTTGGCATTCTGTAGATGTTCAGTGTAAATGGAGATGCCCTGATATTATTGCAGCTTTTTTGTTAAAACTGCAAAAGTATTTAACTAAGCTAGCACGATCGGCCGGCAAAGCCCGGTCGTAAAGTATGCTTAAATATGATATTTTAATTCTTGCAGATTTCGTATACATCATTACAGAGTTAATGTTCTGTCGATTTTTATATATTATAAAGTTGCGATTTCAATATATATATATATATATATATATATATATATATATATATATATATATATATATATATATATGACTTGGGTTCATTAGCTTGAATCGCAACCGAAATAAAAACTTCAGCCATAATCGAAATCTAAACCAAAACTTATGAAGAATTCTTGATAAAATTATTTATAAAAAATAGATGCCATCAGTTATAATCGAAACCGAAACCAAAACTTACGAAGAATTCTTGGTAAAATTATGACAAGAAATGGAATTACCTAACAATTACACGACTCAGATGTGACACAGAAAAGAACACACACGCTATCGTATTAATACATAGATTAAAATGACTGTTATTACTTATTGTAATATAAGACTTTGAATTTATTTTTAAAGCTTTTAAACTAATAAATTACGTATGTGAAAAATGAATGCCGATGCTGAAAGTGTATAAACATTTTGACCTCTCCCTTTACTTTAAAATGCACCAAAAATCTGGAAATTAACTGATTTTAATGAAATTTTCAGTATTAATCAAATAATGATTACGAAATATAATGAACACATTATTTTTTTTTACTTAAATCTTCGTGGAAATGTATTATTTTGTTTAAACAAAAAACACCTTCAGTAAAATTATGGTTTTCATTAGTAAAAAAGTGCATGAATTTATTTTTGCTTTTTTTTTTATTATTATTAAAATAAAGCATCGTAAATTGTAACAATTAAAAAATCTTTTTTGCAGGAACATTATGAAAAAAGCCCCTAAAGTCCGTATTAATGAATTCGATATAACTCGAAGAAAATTTTATTTCTCGAACTACCGATATTATCATTGAATTAAGCATTGTGTATTTAATATTTCCACCCCCTCCCACACAATTATAATTGCAAAAAATATTTCTCCATTTTTTAGGGTATTACAGGTTTCGCATAATTTTTATATGCACGATTCATATATGTTTCTTGCTTGCATGGATGGGAAACTTTCAGCGTAACATAATTTTTAGAATATCTTGAAAAATAAAACTTTTTTAAATTTAAAAGCAGGAACATAGAAAAATAATTAAATTAAAAAAATGATAAAAATTAGACAAGCGTTCACGATAGGAATGTACAGATACACATCTGGGAGAAAAAAAAAAAAAAAGAAAAACAGCACCACTACATCCCTTTATTTAACTGACGTCATTTTCAGACAGACTTTCGCATGTCTGAAATTTTGGGCTTTCGTAAAACCCATGTGGCGAGAACTTTGTTTTCTTTCGGTTGAACAGAGCGAAAATCTCTCGCGTTTATGAGCTAATTAAACTATTTTTTGTACAAACAAGACAAACAAAGCGTTTTCTTTTTTTATTTAATTCAATATCTTAGGACTTTACTTTACCAATTATCTTTGAAATAGACCTAGAAAACTAATATTTATCTTTCAAAAGATTTTTACAATGAATTTATTTATCTTCAAAATTTAATTGTATTAGTTAGCTCGCCGTGAAAACATTTCTCTTTTTTTATTCTACGTGTACAATTGTTTTCGTTCCTTCTAGAAATTAACTTTAGTCTTTAATCTTTCAAATAAAATTGAAAAGTAGTTAGAAACATACAAAAAAAAAAAAAAAAAAGAAAAGTATGATAAAACGGCTTTCAAAACAATCTTTATTCCACCACTATAATAAATAGATATTTCTGGTTTGAATTAGCGTCTAGAGGTAAGCCCGTCAATTATTCTGGTGCACTTGGGCAGCTATACAATAGAAAAAACTTACTTTTTTCAGACGCTCCTACTGTATAAAAGAACCGAAAAGGCACTTCTTTAAATATAATATAACTACATTTTGTAATATTTTTGTGTTTGTTCAAAGGGACGTTCCAAAAGTAATGTTTCCTATATTCCGCCCGAATGGATCACAGACTTCGAAAATCAACTGGTGCAGTGGAGTGAGTGCTCTGTGCAAGAATGAAATAATAACCCCATCACCCAAGAATTACGCATGGGCATCCAAACACTTAATAACCGAACGCCCCCTCCCTTCAACGCACAGTGCGAACGGGTCAGAAAGGTTACCCCCCCCCCCACTGTCATTCACATTTCTTTTTCTTCTAGCATTTTCCGGGTTCCTTAAAAACGGTACGCTTTCTGTTTAAGTAAAATATACAACCAAAATACGCCTCTCTTTAGCTTATAATTTTTAATTCGAACAAATATATTTATTATTAACGTCACTCTTCGGATAGCATATGCTTTTTATTTTTTTACTTCATATATGCGGGAGATGAGTGTTTCGCTGTATCACAGCACTTCAGTGTAGCCATTAACAATACCGTTACAATTCATCTTTTTCTGTTCAGTTTGAATGTTTCGAACGTAATTGGTAAACATTTTGATTATCGGAGAAGTCGTGAAACTGCAGTAAAGTGAAAACTAAGAGTTCTTTAATTATTCATTTTATACGCACACACAAATACAATATATATATATATATATATATATATATATATATATATATATATATATATTTATATATATATATATATATATTTGTTATTGTTTTTTTTCAAACGATAAATACGGTTAATAGTGGCTTCGCCTCGAAGCTCATTTTTTAATTTTTTATTTCATTTTATTTTTTCTTTTACACAGTGATCACCACTTATCAAGGCCCGGAAGCCACTCAGGGATAAGGGTTATTGCAAGTACATTACGTTAGTGTGGAGATTTGATGAAGTGTTTACTTAAGGGGGCGGTTCATTAGGAATTTGTTAACGTTGGACTTGAAGACATCCAAGTTGTAGTCCGGTGGGAAGCAGACAGACGGAACAGAGTTCCACAGGCGTGCAGTTCTAAGAAAGAAGCTTTGTTCATGGAATCCGCATTTTGATTTAGGCACAGATATAGAGTGGGGGAAATTTTTCACAGTGGATTCAGCTAGACGGGTGTTTTTCGTGAAAGATTGGCGAGGGGGGACCAGAGATTGGAGTTCAGACGAGCACCTGCCATGGAAATAACGATAAAACAAGGACAGGCTCGCAACGCAAATTTACTTAGAAAGTCGCCCATAATTTGTTTGGACGTATATAACATTTTTTTTTCATTTATTTATTATTTTTAAAACAGTAGATTACTCTTTTAAAAATAATATATATATATATATATATATATATATATATATGCATTTGTTTGTCTTTATATATGCATATGGGTATATATGCATGTGTACGTACACACATATATATATATATATATATATATATATATATATATATATATACTTATACGGAAACGGCCGTATGCACACACAAGCGCGCACACACACACATATATAAATACACATACATATAAACGTACGCACACATATACACCCATATGCATACATATACTCATGCAAAAGTATACATGTCTGTGTATTTATATATAAACACGAACAAATACATATATACCCATGCACACATATAAACGCGTAACACACATATATGTATATATAAATACACACACACATACACACAGATATAAACGCGCGCGCGCACACACACACACACACACACACACACACACACACACACATGCACACGTATATATTATACCTACATACATATATCACGACAACGAACGGGCGTTTCGTGTTCAACCGAGCCCGTGAGTAGCTTCTGCAATTGTTCCCCTTCGGTCAGCTCACCTTTGCAACTGTACGAGTTAAACGTCTCACGTGGCTAACACACATACGTAGCAATGCTGCACATCGTTGCTACAATACAAATGAATAATAGAACTTATAAATTTCGTTGGGTTTCAGCTTCTTTTTTATTATTAACTCTAGCCTTTGTTTGTTTTTAACAATATATCCGTTTAATTTAACGTTCCATGCGACCCTTTCTTTCATTTTTTAAAAAAATCTATTAACAAATAGTTAAAAAGACTTGCTTGTTAATGTAAATTTAAAATACATTATGGTGGATTTAATTTTGTATTTTTATGGAAATCGCTTCAGACAAGGCATGGCGCCACTTTATGCAAGGAGCTAAAAAAAAAAAACTACTTACAGGTCAAAAACTAGTCAAATATACGTGTCATGTGAATAGATTCCGACTCAGAAAACAGCAATTCTTTTCCCTTTGTCAGAAATATCATTCACGAAATATGAGGATTAAAGGACAAAATGAGAGAATCAAGAAGTACAAACTACTGAAAATAAATCCAAGCTTCAACTTCTCATTTTTAATTATTATTTTTTAATAGAATTAGGAAGAAAAAAGTTTATTTGGTAATGCACGTTTTATTTCAATTAATAATTGGTTAACAGTAAATCAAAACATCTGTTTAAAGTCAAGACGAGAAACACACATGCACAAAAAGTGGTGTTATAATTATATTAATGTAGAAATTATCCTATCTGTTTTGCTTATTTAAAAGACTTATCAAGACTTAAACGATTGTCGACATTCTTAAGATGCGTCCATATAATCTGCACGTATTTCGATTGCACAATGCGTTGTAAACTAAAGCGTGAGATACCGACTGACAAGTCAACGGACAAAGCCTTTTATGAAGCTGCGGAGACGCATCGCGAAAACAAACAAACAAAAAAAGAAAGCGATCATTTTTGTTTCGTAATTAATTTCAGCGGCCATGTTTGTTTTCATTTGCAACGTTTTGTTCAATGGCGGAACTTGGAATCGAATTCAAATAAAAGGAATTTTTCTTAGCATATAAACAAATGACAAAAGAATTATACGAAAAGCAATAAAGAAAAGGCCGATGTGACACGAGAAGAAGAAACGGTTCAATAGGGGGGAAAAAGAATTAAAGACAAAAATAAAGAAATATTTAAAAACAGAAATATATGATGCTTTTAAAAATAAATAAATAAATAAACACTAAAAATATTCCAATTATCGTGTTACGCTTTGAATCGTTGAAGGAGTGAGTCTGAAAGCGTAAAATGATCTTCACACCCACGGGCAAAATTGGTCTACGGACACGAGGGAAGGAGGGGTTGTCTGTTTACCACTTATAGCAAGGTTAAACATTAAATCGGTTTATCGTAAGAGAAAATCCAGCTCCCCCCGAAAAGGCACCCGAAAGGTATTAGAATAGCCGAGAAGAACTGACCTATCGATATTCCTGAGTAGGGGTGCTTCAAATGACCGACATCCGCCTCCCGAAAAAGAATATAATGCCTGGGAGGATGGTGAACCAAATCGCATGATTTTTTATTTTTTTATTTTTTACAAAGGAATGCCTACTTATCAAGACCGAGAGGCAACTCGAGGATGAGGGTTAAAGAGTGTACAGTAGTCAAAGTAATCGTTAGAAGTGTAAATTTCGTAAATTGGGTTACTAAAGGGGAACGGCTCATCCAGAACTTATTTACATTAGACTTGAAGACAGCTATATTGTAGTCAACTGGAAATCAGGCAATCGGACGATTCATTCAATCAAAAGAGTTAGTCTTGCTAGCAAAGCACAGACACTAGAATCAGAATGTTCCAAGTTTTGCCCCACCCCGGGGGGGGGGGGTAAATATTAAACAGATGTGGCAGAAGAAGAAAGGGTAATTATTAGATGATTATTATTCAATTCTAAAAGCGAGATTGGTAAAAAGAAAACAAGGCAATACGATGATGGGCATGTATGACACACACACACACACACACACACACACACACACACACACACACACACACATATATATATATATATATATATATATATATATATATATATATATATATATATATATATATACAAACAAACAAATACACACACACGCACGTGCGTGCACAATACCTCTTTATGGGAAGCTTGAATTCCTTCACATTAAAACCGGTATCCTGTTACATCTAGCAATTAATAAGAGAGGATGTGAAGGGAAATGAGTCGAGGCAGACAGAAAACTTACAGATTAAACTAATATGTGAATGAGACTTTTTGCCTGTTAAAACGGGCAAAAGTTATACCCCGTTAACTAAAATAGGTGCTTTATGCCAAATTAATGCTTGAATGTGGTTAAATTTGTGCTCATTTTTGCATTAAATACTAATCAGTATTAATCATTATTAATCTCTAAACTATTTTTCGAACGAATACCATAATACTTAGTTCGCTGTACCTAATTACAAAAAAGGTCCATAAAGAAAAAGTGGAACAGACAGACAGACAGACAGACAGACCAAGAGAAATATAATATAGATATTTAGCGCAAATAGGTCACAAATGATTGCTAAATCAAAATAGTTTATGTCACCAGCAGCAACGTTTACCATTATTCCTATTTGTTGCTTCTGTACGAGTCTTTTTTTTTTTTTAAATGTGGGGAAAGATCTAATCCTCACGGAAAATGGACACAATGAGTTGAAACACAATTAAAAATTGGACCACTTCTCTTTCACTGATCAAAGACAGAAAAACAATAAGGTGCAGTATCAATACAGGTGCTACACTTTGCTCCTAGTCAAAAAGCCAACATGCGATATTTATCTCTCTCCCATGGCTGAAAGAAGTGAAATAAGATCGAAAAAATCCGGCGAAGAGCATTCTGACCCGCAAAAATTCTTGAGCAGTCCCACCAGCATGCAAGAAGAATATAATGCCTGGGAGGATGGCTTCTACGAGCAAACCAAATCGCATGATTCTTTTTTTTTTTACCAAGGTATCACCACTTATCAAGGCTCAGAGGCCACTCGAGGATAAGGGTTAAAGTGCAGAGTAGTCAAAGGGATCATATTATAATAATCGTTATCTGGTGCCCCAGGCGATTAAAGGTAAAGCATGGAAGGATGAACCTCCTAGAACAACACAGCATCATAATCAGCCAACACAGAACAAGCCACCTCTACAATGGCATAATTATTTTATTTAGTTTTTTTTTCATCCCAGAAAAGGCACGATTGAAGCAATATAGCAAGCATATATATATATATATATATATATATATATATATATATATATATATATATATATATATATATATATATATATATAAGTACTGAGGCTATTTAACAATTTTGGTTAAATAGAAATAGACTTAGCATTTGCATAAGCCGATTTCGCAAAAGTCTTCAATTTTAAAACAGAATGAAACTACATAAGGATGAAACGAGAAAACCTTAACTAAAATTTTGTAAATAGAAAACAGGTATCATCAGCTGCTTACCATGTAGCTGTTTCGGATAAATATATATATATGCTTGCTTGATTGCCTCAATCTTGTCTTCGACGATCGGACATATGTATATATACATATACATATGCATATACTTTATAAAACACTGTGGACTTTGCTCGATTGTTTGCTTGCTTGCTTGCATCTTGTTTTCAACGATCAAGCGATTCCATCTTTTAGAATATATATATATATATATATATATATGTATATTTATATGTATATGTATATATATGTATATTTATATGCATGTATATATATACATATATATACATACATATAAATATACATATATATAAATATACACATATATATTCATATATATATATATATATATATATATATATATATATATATATATATATATATATATATATATATATATATATCCTAAAAGATGGAATCGCTTGATCGTCGAAAACAAGATGCAAGCAAGCTAGCAAACAAGCTAGCAAAGTCCACAGTGTTTTATAATTATATATATTATTTAAAAACTATACATTGCAGGTCAGTAAGGAATAGTTTTTAATTTGGAAAGCTTGTATTCATTATAAAAGTATAATCATTAAATGCTTCAAATTTCGTTAAATTTGGTTAAAGTGATTCAAATATCAACAGCTTGGTTTATTTACAAATCATAAACTCATAATGCGGTTCTGTGTCAAAGATTTGGATAGAGGACTATCCCTAGCCTTAACATTAGGCATCTGAAGACTTGATAGGTCAATTTCCGTAGGTCAAAGTATTGCTGTAAATAATTCAATAAAAAATCTTCAAATTTGGGTTTATGTCCAATAGGACAGCCCCTGGAGTGAATGCGGTATTGTGGTAACTGAAATATTTCTAGTTAAGAGTAGGATAGACGATTTCAAATGTTTGAAACTAAAAATGACCAACGATACCCATTATCCCCACATTTTTGAATGACTTTGTACCTAATTTGTTCATAATGTATTTTTTATATTTTGTGTAAATAAATATTTCAAAGTATTGCTGTAAGCTGCGGAGGGGGTACCTTTAAAGCCTTTTCTATATTGAAGAAAAGCATCTTTACACAACCAATGCAAGCATGTGCGTTTTAGCTTAAGGTATTATGAAATATAAACATTTTCAAAATTATTTTTTTATGTTTTGCTTATTAGAATTCGAATCCTCTGGACAAATGTAGTCTGCGATTGTATATGATTTATTTGGTTAGTTATGAGTTTCTTAATGCCTAACGTAATTTATACACAATTGAAACATAAGTGCTTCTACACTATTGGAACGAGATTCTGCAAATCGTAATATTGGTTTTCACATGAAAACAATGGTATCTA
>NC_136490.1:135337381-135342381 GCF_053919585.1 Euprymna scolopes | reverse complement strand
TGTGTGTGTGTGTGTTCACTTCCTATGGAGTCCGAAATTACTGGTCCGAGTTGTTTGGAAATTGCACGCAAATGTACTTTTTATGTATCTGGGAGTGTTCTTTAGGTAGATCTTGTCTCGCAACTTCTCCAGTAAGTATCGAAAATCGGTAATCGAAAAAATCCGATTAAAGATAGATCAGTCAGATTTTGAGAAAAGTTAATCCTATTATGCAGTAACACCACAAGTGCATTTGAGAAGTTTTATCACCGCATAAGCAGAATATTCTTTGATAAGACATGGGGAACATTTTAACTGAATGTTTTGGTTTAAAGCACAATTGAGCCATGATACTTGACTATTACATTTTAAACTTGAATTCAAACTATTATATAATTATAATTGTATAAAATCAACAGTAGATTCTCTACAGTGTAATGCAGACGACAATGTATTCTAGAATGATTCGCTGCAGGGACGTATGTCAAGCTTCTTGCAGGTGCACCACGGTGGATCCCTGACTAGAGCAGGCAGTCAATCGATTTGATTGAAAAATGGGTGATTTCACCGATTTCGATAACAACAAGTGAAGCATTCATGCCCCCCCCGAGTGCACAGTAAATGACGCATAAAAAATGACTAAGTTCAGCATTTACCTCCTCCATCATTTAGCTCTAAAAGTACACAGAGGACGTCAAATTCTGGTGAAAATGAACAAACGGTGCAGTTTTAGGCCTTAACATATGTTCATTTATTATTTATATGTTCATTGTTCTGCACCATGCAAAAAAAAGAAATGATTAAGTCCATCATTTGCCCCAACCCCCACCCGCCCAATTTAGCTCCAAAAGTCCCCAAATTTAAATTTGAGTTTAGCACCAGGCAAAACTGCTAAATAGACATACACATAACATTTTGGACAAATATGGTAAAATAGTCCCCAAAATGGAGTGTTTTTATTAGCCCTAAAAGAGCCCCTGGGGTACACCCAAGAGTTAGCGCGAAGTATAGACAAACAAAATTATATAGAAATCAGTTAGTTACAACTTTTCAGAAAGTTTTATAAAAATCCAAGGCATCAATTTTTTTTTTTAATAAGCACAAAAGTGTCAATTTTAGCCATTTTAAGCCGAAAGGCACCCGTAGCGGGGGGGGGGCAACCGGAATTCTCCCAGAAAATCCGTTCTATTACATTTTTACTCATATCATGTTTAATGTTTGTGCAAAATTTCAAAAAATTCTAAGGCGTAGTGATTGAGAAAAGTGTGGACGGACGGACGGACGGACGGACAAGAGTGAATTTACAGGTCCACTCTCCGTTTGTCGGAGGACCAATAACAGTATTAGAAGTATGACACATTCGTTGACCCATATTTAATTTCTGATAATCTCGCGTCTCTTTGCTTGTGTATGTATATATGCATATATGTAAGTATGTATATACATGTAATCTTATGGGATTTTTAAAGTCAGTCTCAAATAGTTATCCGGTCGACATCCCGATACTTGATTCAAACTATCCTTTTGTTGTTTATTTTTTTCTTCCACTTTATTATTAGTACAAATATAATTGTCCTCCCTTAAGGTGATGTTTTTTCTGCAAATATTTTTCCGGCTAATAATACTATTATAATAGCGATGTTTTTCCTTAACACACCGCAACAGAAATTAGAACGTATACTGGTAATATAAAAGTGTTAATATTTTGCTAATTAAACTATGGATTTCTAAAACCGCGTTGTTATAATAATACCAGGTAAATATTTTTCATTGAACATATAATTGACACGTGTCCTATATTGCATGCTTCATATGTCCTTTAGTTTCATTAATGATAAAGTGATCATTAGCTTCGGTTCTTACTCATTGGACATGATATCGTGTAATCAAGTTTACATTTTTTTTTTACTATTTCTCTATAAGTAAGAGAAATATAAACGTATCGTGGTCTCCGTTCGATGCACGGTTAGTGATCAATAGGGATTATTAGTTGATGAAAAAATGAGCACAAATTATACCATATCCAACCATCAGTGCATATACCACTCATTTAAAGACAACGGTTGTAACATTTTCCTGTTTTAACGGACCAAAATGTTTTGTATAAAAACGCTCTTATCACGAAGAAACACACACACACACACACACACACACACACACACACACACACACACACACACACACACACACACACACACACGTATATATAAACCTGAAACAGGAAACTATATATATATATATATATATATGTGTGTGTGTGTGTGTGTGTGTGTGTGTGCGTATATATATATATATATATATATATATATATATATATATATATATATATATATATATATTTGTAAACATATATATATTTGTAAACATGTTTCCTCCGTGATACAAGCGTTGTTTAAGTGCGCATTCAAAATGTCAGATTAGTAAGCCAATTCAAGGCAGATTTTTTTTAAAAGTAAACAAACAATTATTTGCTGATAAATTAAATCAAATTTTTCGACATAATCACACCTTCATCAGGATAGACACAGTTTTTTTTCTCATATATATATATAGACAACTATTGGATAGAACATGTTTCTTATTAAAATTCAATCTTAATATTCGAATAGACGATCATTGTCTAACATCCCTTAGGATTAATTCAGTTTACAACATAACGATATCTTTCGCTCAAGTTAATAAATAAATAAATAAATAAATAAATTGTGAAAAAAAAATAAACCGTCGGATATATATATATATATATATATATATATATATATATATATATATATATATATATATATATATACGTACATATATATAAAGCTTTTCTGAAAATTAACTTTTCAAAATAAAAAACAGAGTAAACAAGAAAACTGCAAATATAGCAGGCAAAAAAGACTTTTGTCATATGACCCCGATCATAGGCACACTATTCGAAAGTAAAATGTTATTCCTGCATATATACTAATATATAAATATATATGGAAATAGATATATATTATAAGCATATATATGTATATATATATACATACATATAAATGTGTGTGTATATATATATATATGTGTATGTATTTATGGCATGATTATTGTTTTTTCTTGCGTGTCTTTAGAATATGCAGCCCCTAATATCTGAATGATGAAATTCAATACATTACGAATGTTTAAAAAAAAAAAAACTAGAGTACCTATCCTATTTCATTTCTTACGCAAAGAAAAAAGCTACGAAAATACACTATAATATAAACAAACAGAAAAATAAAACAAATACCTCACTATTAAACAGACATCTTTTCATTCCCACCCACACTAGAAATACAGAAATCCACGATCTTAATAGACTTGGTTTTCACTTGATACAAACAACTTCCACAACAATAAAACGCACATTAAAAACTACCAAAACTCTCACATCCGACGCCGGTATATATTCTATCCCGTGTAATGATTGCCAACAAGCATACATAGGTGAGACACAGCGTAAATTGAAACTAAGACTTTACGGACACAGAAGAGATATAAGGAATGGTAACGCCCTAAATGCACTCTTTTGCCATTGTGCAGAACACGATCATTTATTTAATTTAGTTCATGCGAAAATTATAAAATATGTGATAGATAGAGCTAAAAGAAGACTTTTAGAGTCAGTACTAATATTAAACACTAATACTATTACGCAAAGAAAGGGCTTCTACCATTTAGCCCCTAGTATAGGGAAAATAATAATCAAAGAACAAAATATCAAAACAAATCCTGGTTAATCCTTAAATAATTCAACAAAATGATTAAGTTTAGAGACAAAAAAAGTGTACATATTTATTTAACGTATTTTTAAAAGTGTATATATATATATATAGACATTGAACAACCAAACCTTCCCATACACACACATAGTTTCCTTCCCGATATGGGTAGGATTCTAACACTGTTTCCTTTTCATTTTAATATGGTCTATGATCGTTGTCATTTCATATGGTCTATGATCGTTTTTTCATTTTTTGCATTTTTTCTTTTAATATCCTGAAGATGTCCTCTGCAATAGGGACGAAACGTTGTTCATTTCATAAATTCATTCGGTTTTTCTTTTTTCAAAATAACATATACATATATATATATATACACACACATATATATACATACATATATATGTATATATATATATATATACATATATATATGAGAGAGAGAGAAAGAAAGGAAGAAAGAGAGTAAGCTACTAAGATATATACAGAAACTCATCTACACAGAATCATTCTACGTTTCATCTCCATAAAGACTTGTTAGGTCACAACTCATCATATTCGTGTCTGTGTGTATATATTACATACACCTACACACACACACACACACACACACACACACACACACACACACACACACACACACACACACACACACACACACACACATATATATATATGTATATATATACTTTCAATTTGCTTGTATGTAAGCAGTAATGTGTTGCTACACAGTCATGAGCATGTTTCCATCCTCTATTATTTCGTAACTTAGAGACCTCTTTAAGCATAACGTTTATATTCAAAAGCAACATTCTTTAACATTAGGCACTCTTGTATTAACCTCGTTATATTTCACTGGTTAGCTTACCTCTCAGTTATGTATAACTTACCTCTGGAAAATAGCAACCTCAAATTATATATATATATATATATATATATATATATATTTATATATATTTATATATTTACAAACATATACAATTTTAATATATATATATATTTATATATTGTAACTTCCTTTAATAATGACAGCCTATAGATACCCTCTTTAAGGGTAGCTGCGCGTGGATTTTTTATGGCAAGATTTGTACAATCTCCAACTACGTCTCTTCTGAGTCGACATTGTTAAATACCAGTGGCAAGTGAAGGTTTAGGTGACTGAAAATAATGCCAAGAAAAGCAGAGAACACATACAGCGATAAAATTCTCAAATGGTCACCAATCTAATACTAGCCAGGCTAGACGTTACGTAACTTCGGTATATATATATATATATATATATATATATATATATAT
>NC_136490.1:135327381-135332381 GCF_053919585.1 Euprymna scolopes | reverse complement strand
GGACACGGCAGGCGTTAACGTGCTTGCATACGAACCAACATGTCATACGCCATCACGTACCCTTAGTTATCATAATCAATTATCCATGAAACTTGGATACATACGCATACAATTTCTCTGATTTATACACATTCTGAGCCACCGCTCTACAAAAACATCAAGACAACAGGTGTTTGTTATACATGTACAGATACAAAAAGACAAATTTACAAGTTTCAATGAAAATTATACTTTTCTAATATAAACGTTTCATTGATAACTATATTTTATAATGTATATTGTAATGCTTTCACTTTATTATTTGCATGTCTGTGAGGTTAAAGGTGAGGTTGAATGTTAGATTATATGTAACACATGCATTTTATGTGTTGCTTTTATTACTATTATAATCATTTGCAAATTTTAATTTAGAATAGCTTTCATTTCAGATATACACACACAAAATATACACATATAACATAATCATTTGCAAATGTTTAAATTAGTATAGTTTTCATTTCCTGTATATATAAAAAATATATATACATACTCACATATATATATACATATATAAAACACATATATAAAATTATCTTCTGCAGTGTTCGGTGCATAAGCGGAGCTAAAAAGTACAACAAAGATATACTTATGGTAAGTTATACAATAAGTTTACATTGCATTCCCGATGAAAATCATCGAATAATTAGCCTGTATTTTCTGCTGAATCGTAGGGCTAAGGAACTTAGCCTGACGATTCCCTACCGTGATGAAACTTGGATGCCTTCGTACATATTAAATGCTACAAATATGTTTTATACTTTGCTACACACACACACCCATTTATATGACGTATTGTTTAAAAAATATAAAAGCTTTTGCGCATTAATTGTTCTATTAAAATGCTCAATTGTATTACAAAGAAACTCATTAAAGTGAAGGAATATATATATATATATATATATATATATATATATATATATATATATATATATAGTATAAATCTTTGTTTAGGCAAACGTTATCTGTTATTTATGTGGATGCATAATTAAGCATCCTTAGTCCAAGTTGTCAATATGAATACAAAACACAAAGCAGAATAAAGCTATAATTCAAATATGTATGCACATATGTAGTCAAATCTTTTTGTATAAATAAAATTGAGGCACACACACACACACACACACACACACACACACACACACACACACACACACACACATATATATAAACAAGTTATGTATATAAATAGCCTTATTTCCTTTTTTCTCATTAGTGCGAGCAATGGAAAATAAAGTTTAACATACTTTTAAAGAATCGCTTTTGGCACGAAAAATCCTTCGATTTTTCCAATTCCGGTTCCCCACAAAATTCTGATTTTTTAATTATATAATATATAATATATAAATATTGATATATATATATATATATATATATATATATATATATATATATATATATATATATATATATATATATATATATTATAATATATAATATATATATATCAATATTTATCAAAAAGTGTTCGACAGAAGAACAAATTTTATTTATTGTTGACTTTGCAAAATAATATACAACCGACATGTCGCAATAAAAACGCATTTTTCTTTATTGAATATTCACATTGCTAAATACATAAAAAAACTTAATTAATATAAGCGTATGTGTGTGTGTGTGCGTGCATGAGTGTGTGTGCGTGCGTAGAATTACCAGTGAAGTTTTATTCTTAGTAGTTATATAATTATTCATTATGTAATAGTGCTCAATCGGAATTAGAGATCCCTCTCTGTCTGTCTGTCTGTCTGTCTGTCTGTCTCTCTCTCTCTCTCTCTCTCTCTCTCTCTCTCTATATATATATATATATATATATATATATATATATAAAACAAAAATATCTTATATTAAAAATGTATTCAAATTAAAAAAAAAAAACAACAACAAAAAATTAAACCCGTAAAGAAGGTATACCATTTCTTTTAATCATCCGACCTTATTTCGCGGAGTTTCAAAAAATGTAGTTCTTATTATCAGAGAAAAGAGGTTTGCAAAATATACAATAAATTTTGCATTGAAAGAAAATACAAATATGAAAATAATCATACTTACATAAAAGTTATTAAACAGCGTGAAATATATAAGTGGAACACAAAAAGTCTATATTCCAAAGTTCAATATATTGTCCATCTTACCGTTTATTTCTTTCTAGCATGGTAAAATGTTCAATGCTTGAGAGAACCTGTTTCGGAGCGCAGAATCATTCATGTAATTCTTATGCCAATTTTTTAATTTATTTCGTCCTTACTCATCAGAAGAATAAGAACTCATCAACTTAAAAAGTAAAATGAAACAACATAGGCATGGTTACAACATCCGAACATCAAAAGAAAAGTTTCAATTGTGTTTTCTTTTAGTTACGCTATCTTGGAATTTTTGAATTAAATTGAATATATATATATATATATATATATATATATATATATATATATATATATATATATATATATATATATATATACGTTTTATTTTTTTTATTCCCGTTATATATATATATATATACGTTTTATTTTTTTTATTCCCGTTATATATATATATATATATATATATATATATATATATATATGTATATATATATATAGATATATATATATGCATATATATATGTATATATATATGTATATATATACATATACACACACATATACATACACACATATATATATATACATACACACACATATATATACATATATATACACATACGCACACATATATATACATATATATACACACACATATATATACATATACATACACACATACACATATATACATATACATACACACATATATATACATATACACACACACATATATATCATATATATAATATATATATATTATATATACAACTATTTCATTTAATCACATAAATTTATATACAGAGATATCTTATGCGTAAATTTTCAGTATTTGCTTTAACAGTGCTCGATATATACGTAGAGCTAAGTAGTAAGTTATGAAAAAATATATGGCAAATATATATGTGCCATATATATTTTCATAACTCACTATATATATATATATATATATATATATATATATATATATATAGTTGTTATTATTATATATTCGCTATTATTAAAAGTATTCTAAAAAGTGAATTATTGGAAATGAATATAAAAATGGAAATCGATAAAATCTTATTTTTTAAAAACTATTCCTCAACTTGCATAATAGTTTTTGTTAGCACATGAAATAATATCTAAATATTTCCAAAGATTAACATCATATTTTTATTCAAAAATATTTTAAATCAATCTCTTAATTTTGTTCATGAATATTTATGGTAACTCTATATGTCAAACAAGTATAAAATGTCACTATTTATAGGCGTTTCAGATGAAATATGATTGGGATGTTCAATTTAAAAAAAAACAAAAAGCAAAAAAAGACAAACTTACATTTAACATTTACTTACAGAAAAGACAACAATTCCTGAAAATATTTGTACGCTTATGAAACTGATCGATGTAAAATATATCTTAAAGTAATGCGCCCTAACGCTTGGTAAAGGTCTAAATGCATACCCGCACACACGCGCGTGCACGTGCATACACGCACACACATAAACGCGCAAGACATACACACACACACAAAACATATACACACACACAGACATACATACGCACGCGCACACATAGACACATACAAGATTGTTACTGTCTTCCTTGCTAGATTCGAACACAACCATACGAGAACGAACAGGAGAGTTGCGTGATGAGGTGTACAGCGACAACGACTGACAAACTAGGCGTGCCAAGTTCGAATCTTGCCGGTAGCATGTTTTTCACATGTTTATAAGATCCACGTGGTCCCGCTGAAAGTATCCAGGAAACCAATGGCAACGATAGAAGGAAAGGGTCCTTGGCCATCGGGACAAGATCACAGTGTAGTATCTGTTCTGATGCTACACTTCGCCTTTTCTGTCCTCGATCGATGGAGGAGAAATCCTTCATGACTGAGACAATTTTAATTTTTGTTCACATCCAGAGTGCCCTTTTTTTGGGAAACTGGATATTCCCACATTAAAACTGACCATGTGTCTAACTCTGTCGCCGTGGCGAGGCAAGTAAATAAGCGCAAGAGAACCAGTTGATTGAAACGGATTTTTTTTTTTTTAGAGAATATCGGACCTAGTCAAGAAAACTACGAAAGAAGACAATTTATTAAAGTCAAGGGTGATAATGGGGTCAATAATGAGTTCGAATGGGTCTACATAATAATAATAATAATAATAATAATAATAATAATAATAATAATAATAATAATAATAATAATAATATATAAAAACCTATATGTCTGCCTGTCCGTCTTTTATGAATTGTTTGTTTATTTATGGGTCGTTAGCCAGTTAAAATAGTTTTTAAGGGGTCAAAAATGGGTCAAAATTGAAAAAAATCGTTAAACGTTTTGTACGTTTTTATCTTAGTTTATTTTTAATTTTTAATCAGTTCAAATACATGCCACGCTGGTACAGTGGTAAAGTTACTAGGTTTAAATGCCAGAGTTTTGCTTTCGGTTTCGATTCTGGCTGATGGCAGCCAAATACTTATTTTTTGGCTTTTGAAATCACGACTCTATAATAATATATAAAAAATCTGGACTAATTAAAATATCATATTTAAGCGTATCTTACAATCGGGCAAAGTCGGGCGCCTCTTCCCCCCTGCTAGTGCAATGATAAAAAAAAAAATGGTGTATGTGCGATATAAATGATTTTATGTTGTTTATATTTAAATAATAATTTTTAATGGTGCACCATTTCGAATTATTTTTTTTTTTATTACAACACATGTAATTTAACGAAGAAATACATTTGAAATATGTAAATATGATATGAAGGTCCGATAGTTTGTCAATATGGAGTCTTACAAGACCGGAAGTACTTTTGCATTGGCCATGTCACCATGTTATTTTTTTGTGTTGCCCACATGACGAAAAAAGTATTAAAACTTTTTTCC
>NC_136490.1:135162381-135324881 GCF_053919585.1 Euprymna scolopes | reverse complement strand
TTCCATTTCGCTGCCTTAAGCTACGGCTGATCTCCAAGATTGATGACAAATAATGAGGCATGAAAACAATTGAAACCTTTCGTCTCATTATTTTGTTTCTTTAGAAATTACTAAAAATAGTAAAAAATAAAATGACGTATTAACTAACTTTAATTTGTATAACGGTTCAATACAAATTTCAGCAAAGAAGCAAAAAAGAAAAGTAACACCACCAACAACTTAAGATGACTTATGGTTTAAAGATGAGTGATTGCGGTTAATTGGTTAACGACACAAACTAAAGACTTGAGTGTTCCAAATTCGTTCCACAAAAATCACTTTCAGTTATGATGTTGGCAACCTTCACATAATCCCCCCCCCGTAAGTACCCAGTGTCTTTTTAGAAATCATTTTTATTAGAAAAATATCGGGAAAACCAATACCAACGCTAGAATCTTCGGATCTATAAGATATGATAATGATTAATTAAAAAAATATCCAGATGAAAAGTGGAAGTTTTTTTTCGATGATTGTATAAGTCATATCTTTTCATTTTACAGCGTTTGTTTTTAGATTAAAGCAACAAAAACTATTGTGCAACTCTGCAACAAAGTTTCCTACGACATTAAAGAATAAACTGTCCCCATTGTCTCTCTTTTCGATGAATTATTTGTATTCAAGCTAACTCTAGTTAAGTAAGCTAATGTGCGCACGCGCGTGCGCACACACACATACAAAGTAAATACGTTCAAATGAACTGAACTAAGAAAAACTATATTTTCAGAAGTACTCTATACATATGTTGAGCTATTATTAAAAAAAATCGTTTGAAATTATATTCAAGAAGAATTTGTTGAACCTTTGACGAGACTAGTAACATCGTTAAAACGTTGATGAATCCGCGTAGGCCTTTTCTGATATTTATATTATTTCACACACACACACACACACACACACACACACACACACACACACACACACACACACCACACACACACACACACACACACACACACACACATATATACATACATATATATACATACATATACACACATACATACACACAAACACACATATATATACATACATATATATACATACATTTATATATACATACACGCATATATATACATACATGTACATACATATACACACATACATACTCATATTTACATACACACACACACACATATATATTAATAACATTAACTTATGACTGATGACAAACTTATACTATTTATTGAATCATCCAATATTTACAAACAGGAAATACATTAAAAGTTATCCCTTAATTAATAAATTTTCGAAGATTTACACTTTTCATATAAAAAGAAATGAACAGTCCATTTCTAGAAGAGTAGAAAAATTGAAAACATATATTTTGCGCTCGTCAAAATATTCGTTATAAATTTGTTATATTATAATTACTTGAAAGAATCACTTTAAAAAAAAAAATAAATATGTCATCACTAGGGCTATGCCAACACAATATGATTTTCATTGTTTTGACTCTCGAGTATATATCCGACGCAGTCAATCAAACGAGAACCACGTAACTCGCTATAAAAACATATATATCTTATATGTTTTTATACACGGATACACACTCGAGAGTCAAAACAATGAAAAGAATATGCTGTTGTCCCAGTCCTAGTCATAACCATGGTGTCGCTTATTTTACGATCATCTCATGTCTTTACTCACGAATTAGAGGATAAATTCGGGCCTCGAATTTGACCTCAAATTCTGATGATCATAAAATGTAAAAAAAAACACACTTAATTCTTTTATATACTCCATGACTCACTGTATACAAATACATTGCGAAAAATATGATCTGTCAAATACCGCTAGTCACAACTACCAGCATGCGTATGCATATAATATATTTTTTTACTTACGTAAAACTTATCCATGAATGTACGTTTCATGCTAACTAGCAATCATCAGCGTGGCTTGACTTAGTATGAAGCGCGCGTCTATGGATGAATTTTATGTGCCTAAAAATTATATATATATATATATATATATATATATATATATATATATATATATATATATATATATATATATATATATATATCCCGTAAAAAATTGGCGATTTAATATACTTCAACGACAGCTCTTCCCGACAAATTTCAATGAATTAAATGCTCGAAACGAATGACCATTTTAACTGATATCGATGATCAACCCGATTATCGATTACGTTCACAAATTAATAATAATTACTTTCATTCAATGATTGATTTATGATTACAAACAAAAACAAACGGTGTACCAGATCTAAATTAGCTTTTTAAAACTCATTTTTCATTTATGATTATTAATTATTTTCTTGAGTTTTTCAAATGAATTTCATTTTTGTGTATTCTTTTTTCAACACGAAAAAACAATACGTAAGTACAAATAAAACCAACACTTCCGTGTTTTGTTTCTGAGCAAAAAAAAAAAAAAAAAAGGCAGAAACATTTCACAACACTGAACTCGGAATATTTGCCATGCACGAAAAAAAGGTTGTGAACATATAATTGATATTGACAGAAATTAACTTGTATTTTCGTTAAGTAATAAACCAGATTAACTAAATAATTAAATAAAAATAAGACTGAAAGAGAAATAAAAAAGAAAAAAGTCAGATGAAAACATTAAATAAAAAGAGTAATGTCATCCCAATGTTTGTGCTCCCAAAACACGCACACACAAACACACGCACAATAAATATTAATAAATAGAATAATTATACACTGAAAAAAAAAGTAAATAAATAAATAAAATAAAAACAGCAACAAGAAAACAAATCAAGAAAAAGTTCTAAAAAGGCAGAAAGTTGCAAAAAAATAAAATAAAAATGAAAAACCAAAAGAACACATGAAAGATTGCAAAAAAAAAAATAAAAATGAAAAACCAAAAGAACACATGAAAGATTGCAAAAAAAAAAAAAAAACTACACAGACGAAATATCTCATTTGTCAGCAAATAAAAAACTAAAAAGAAAAATGTCATGCAGTCGGTTTTTAATTCTTTTTTTTTTACTTCAAATCGAAATTATTTATTAAAACTTTTTTTTTAAAATCAATGTTGGACATCTTACAATATAGACAACAAAAGGAAAATGTAATTAAAAAACAAAATAAATATATATTTAGTAAATAAATGTTAGTAAACGCAATACAAGTTAAAACATTACATTTTTCGAACGATTGGAAATATGTATTGCGTGGGTTTCAAATAATATTTGGTTTAATTTTTGATCTGTGGGCCATTGTCGAGATTGCCCAAATGACCGTCTAATGTCAGCCATCAGACTAAATAAACACTTTACGCGCACGCGCACACACACACACACACACACACACACACACACACACACACACACACACACACAAGAGTAAGTTATATTGTCTTTGGTAATAGTTATAGATATTTTTCTTTACCACTTTTCGCTTTGTTGCCGATACTAACAAATGCCCAAAATGTTTATTTTAATGTTGAGATGTACGCGCGAGCGCACACACACACACACACACACACACGCACACACACACACACACACACACACACACACACCGTGTAAAAAACAAATCACCTGTTTAAACAATTATTTATTTATTTGTTTTTTAAAACTTAATTCCATTTAAGATAGAAACGTTTATAAACAGTAAACAATTATTAATTTAAAAAAATACAATTTTCAATTAATGAACTTTTACATAGATTTGTTAATCATGGATAACACCCTAAATACTAGTGTGGTATTATCCGATATAAATAAAACTATGTGACCAATTCTCGTATGATTATGTGCGTGCTTCTCGCCTCTGCGTGACTCACACATTTTTGTTGCTATTCATCGATTATTTATTGAACAAAAAATGACATAGCGTAAAGTACTAAAACGAAATAATAAAAAAAAACTTATATAAAAATACTTTAATTACGAAATTAAATCCATCAGGATGCATTTCTGTTTCTTCGTGAACTCTCCAAAATTTGAAAGAAATTTGGAAGCATTGAAACTGTTGAATAGGAAATTATTTTTATGGCTTTAAAATACTCACGGAATAAAAGCTTGAAAGTTCTGGCAGCTTTTTACATCCGGTTAATTTATAAAGATTAAAGCATTACCAGACGTTTTATACAGTTAACAACCGGCAACAGTTATACCCCGTTGGCATATAATGAGTGTTTTATGCCAAATTGGTCATGGTTAAATTTGTGCTCATTTTTGCATTAAATACTAATCCCTATTAATTCCCCGATTGTGCATCGCACGACGCACGCACGGGTACTATAATACTTAGTTCGCTGCACCGTATCGTATCGAAAGTCCATTTAAAGTTCAGCTTGATCAGCAAGGTAGTTTCTAAGAAAAAGTGGAACGGACAGGCAAACAGACAAACTAAGAGAAATATAGGTATAGATTAGGTCATTACTTTATAACAATTTTGGTCGATTACAAATTTAATCAATAAATTATACAGTAATAATTAAATTAAATTTTCAAAATCCTATAAAAAATATAATTTCGTAAACAATAAATAAATAAATAAATAAAAAGGGAAAAGAAAAATAGCGAAAAAAAAAAAAAAAACGAAAGTGAAGACTCCCGGGTAACTTCGAGCGGGTGCAGCTTATTTATTTATAGAGTTATTTAATCGGGTAGGAGGTATCTGGTTTTTATTAGAGTGTCAACGCGCACGCTCGTGCGTATATGCTTATATGTTTGTGTGTGTGTGTATGCGTGTGCGCGCACGCATGCGCGTGTGTATGTCTGTGTGCGTGTGCGTACGCTCGCACTTGACATTTGACGTCGAACGAAAAATCTTTTCTTTTTTTTTAATACATCATAACTGAGAAAGAAATACAAATGAAAATTAATATATTTTATATGTTTGGGTTTATTTACTTACGTTTTATCGGCTTCGGATGGGACTGTTTCCTCCTAGACATGTTAAAACTCCACTGACATCCGCTTCAATTGGCCGGTATTTGGCTTCTTCCCTCTTCAACCAAGCCATGCGCTGTCACCTCTAACCTCTCTCACCTCTGACCTCTTTCCTCCTACTCGCGCTCTTCAGGCTATACTCCTCCTCTCACTGCTCCTCCCTTCAAAAGTTAACCTCCTTTTTTTCTTTCTTTTTTAAACCACTTTTTCCTTCATATTTTATTCCTGAACTTTTTTTTATTTTATTTTCCCTTTCGTTTTTATAAAATTTTTTTTTCGTTCAGTGTATTTTTTTTTTTTAAATCTTGATTTTCTTTTCAGATTTGTTGTTATATATAAGATTGTTTCTGATATAATTAATACGGAAGGATGCAAATTACAACGATTTTTTTTCGTTTCTGATTTGAATATACATTTTTTAAATTTTATTTTTTGTCGCTCATTTTGTCTTTCTACTGTTGCAATTAGGTTCCAATATTATGAAAGTTTGATTTTACTAAAAAAAAAAAAGAAAAAAAAAAGAAAGACAACTCCCTTAAATTATTTCTCAACGTAAAAACTTGATTCAAATTAACCACCTAAAACATAATTTTTTTAAAATATAAATTTACCACAGAGACGATACAGAAAAATCTTATTAAGTTACCATAACATTTAACAATAACACAATTTTGTAATAACTTTTTCAACTATTGAACGTTTATGACAATCAATTTACCCCGTGTGACGTTTGTTTAGTTTTTTTTTTAAATGCAAATTTTCTATAAGCGCAATCTTGTTTGATTGTTCACGACACGTGTTTGTTTGTTTGTTTGTTTGTTTTTTTCTTACGTTTTTAATACAAAACTCATAAAATAATTAAAGACACAATTCGTCTATTTTTTTTAATACATAGGTAAAAACGCACACGTTTGATAAAGAAATGAAGAGAAATAAGAACCACTTTACTTTAAACGACAAAAACAAAACATACTACGAAGTTAACAGTACAAGTAGAAACACGCTTCCTATTTTAATAATAATAATAATAATAATAATAATATATAGTAGTAGAAGTAGTAGTAATAATAATACTAATAACAAAATAATAAAGATAATAATAATAACAACAACAACAATAATAAAGTCGATAGTCGCACACCCGCAGTTTCGGACGCAACTATTTCACAGCAAATTATTTGTGTCCGTGTGTAGAATACTCTCAAAAAAACCACCACAAGTCTTCAGTTTCTGTGATGCAATTGTAGGTTTCCGTGTTTAAACGCAATAAGTCGTTGTGTCCAAGTAGTCCTTCTTCAGTATGTGAAAAAAAAAAAAAAAAAAAAAAAAAATCCGTCAAACAATGGTTAGACTTTTTAAAAGATTAAAACCACTTATTATACAATACACATATAACTGATATCCGATTTTTTTTCCTTGTTTTTACAGTGTTGACCGTGACATAGTAACCCAACAATTGAAAACATTTTGTTTTATAGCAATATACGACTTTATTAATGAAATATTTTTCTCTGGAATATACATTAATACGTCGTTGCAAATAAATGTATTAAAAAGCAAACACATATAATAACGTTTATTTTCCGCGTTTGTAAATAGAATATTCCTTTTTATGTGGACAATAACAACACGGCCAATGTTGTTTTTGAGTACAGTTGATATAATGAATAATAATGACAATAATAATGATATTAATAACAAAAATGATTTAATAATGATAATAAGAACCACGGTACAAAATATGCAGGGTTTTTTTTTTTTTTTTTTTTTTTTCAAGTTTATGTGTCTTCGGTTTTAATTATGTAAAATATATAGATATAAACAAATGGTTAACAAAAGCAGGTAGCCAGCAGCCGGCTCCTTTTTTTTTTTTTTTTTTTTTTTTTATCCTCAACGACGTCAGCTGCGTGTTGTCAGTAAGTTTCCCGGAGAAGAACTGAACAGCGGAGACTCAACTACACACACCCGCGCACATAATCAGAGAAAAGACAGACTATATTGGCTGAAACAAAACTTTAACTACTACAACATCACACGCAGGGTTGCCTCTGCCGTTTCGACTTCTGCCACCATTTTGAAAACATGGCTACCCCTTCCTCTTCTTCTTCCCCTCCTCGCCCTCACTCGCGTCTTATCTCACGTTCTATCTCTATCTGACAATCTCTTTATCTATCTCTCTAGCATTCCCCTCCCCGTTCCTCCGATTCAAGACCGGGCCCTTCTGCAAGCTTATCGCACCAGGCTATCTCTCGCTTTTATCTTAATCGTCTCTCCCTCTCTCGCCCGCTCGCTCCTTCCTTATTTCTCCTCTTATTTCTCTCGCCCGTTATCGGGGTTTCCTATCTTTCGCTCTTTCCTTCATCGTCTCCCTTTTCTTTCGTCCTCGCCCAGTCAGTCATGTTTATCTGAAAATCGCTTATCAGGCCAGGACTTTTTTCTTTTTTTTTTCTCTCATTTATTCCTTTCTTCGTAGTTGTTGTTGTTATTATTCAACACCCTCTTCTTCTCTCTATTTAATCTCTATCACGCTCTGTCGCTCGGATTCTCTATCTTTATAAATATTTGTTTACTCTCTCCTTTTATAAACGCACTCGTCTCTTTTCTTCATTTAGTCTCTCTCTCTTTCTCTCTCTTTCTATCTCTCTCTCTCTCCCTGTTTCTCTCTTTTTATCTTCATTTTATTTTTTCTTCTTTCATAATTAGCGCTCTTTCACTGCTTGTATACTTTCTTTCGTTTACGTCTTCTTCTTCTTCTTCTTCTTCTTCTTCTTCTTCCCGTCGTTATCCTCAAAGGGTTACCTCCCTTGAACTCTCATTTTTTCCTTTTTCTTTTTAACTCTTTTCGCCGATCTTTTTCGAATCGTCGCTTTCTCTTTCTTATTCCCCCACCCGCTATCTCAATACATTTTTAAAACTAAATGTTCCCTTTCTTATTCATCCTCTATTTCCTCTCTCCCTTCCTCTTCGTGACCCTTTTTCTTTCTCTTTAACCCCTTTCGGTTATCTCATTCGAATCCACTTACCCATTTCTCTTTCCCTATTCTGTTCGCTTTCTTAGTTACATCATTATTATATTCTCTTCGTTTTCCGTAATAAGTTTACGACGGCGTAATATCTTCGCTCTTCCGAGTCTGCACTTTTTTTTTCTTTTCTATTAACGAACTTCATTATTACGTTGTTCTCTTCCCTCTCCATTAACCTCTTCCTCATCCCCTTCTCTCTCCTTAATTCTATCAGTCTCTTGGTTCATCCCGTTACTTTATTATTGTCTCCCCCTCAATTATTCACTCTATCTCTTTATAATCAATTAACTTCCATATAAAATTACTATATCCTTTCTCTTTCCTTGTGTGTGTGTGTGTGTGTATATATATATATATATATATATATATATATATATATATATATATATATGATTAGTTTTTTTGGAAAAAGAATTCCAGCAGAGTGCTCAATTAAAAGGAAAATCCAAATTTTAAGAGCGTACTTATATTTTGTGTACAGAAAGTTGTTAGTTGAGACAGGTCATTGGTACCGTCGGTTTCAAGCCCGATAATAAGGCCCGTTTAAGGTATCCTTATCAAGCTCTCTTCAGCCAATATTCGTCTCGACGAATATTGGCTGAAGAGAGCTTGATAAGGATACCTTAAACGGGCCTTATTATCGGGCTTGAAACCGACGGTACCAATGACCTGTCTCAACTAACAACTTTCTGTACACAAAATATATATATATATATATATATATATACATATTTCTGTGGAAAAATTTTATTTCCTTATAATATATACCTATCCTTATAATTACAGAGCACAATATATATATAGTTTCCTAAATGTAAATCGACTGAAGGTATGGGGTTTATAAAAAATGCTGAATGGCAAGCAGAGTCTAATTATTGTATAAATTTTTATTCATACGAACATTATTGGCTACATATGTGCATACATATTTCTGTTGCGATTTCGTCAGAAATACAATCCTTGTGAGATCGACTTGATGACGTTGCATTTCTAAAGAAATCGAAAATGGAAACATGTATGCACATATGTAGCCAATAATGTTTTCGTAAATAAATATACTCTTGCTCCCCCCCCCATACATGTGCATGTATGTATATATCTATCTATGTATATCTCTTTCTTACCCCTCTTGTAATTATTGATCATCTATCTCTCTCTCTTTCTCTCTCTCTCTCTCTCTCTCTCTCTCTCTCTCTCTCTATCCTACCTTTTCTATCCACCCCTTTCATTAGCCCCTCTCACTTCTTATCCGTCCACTATTTAGTAATCTTACTTTCTCTATCCAACACATCTTTAATTACTCACGTTTTCTTTTCTTTCCTCCTTTCTTTCTTTTCTTCTTTACCGCCCTCGTTATTAATATCGAAATCCCCACTCTTTCATTTCTCCTCTCTTTTATTTTTCTCTCTCCCTCTCTCTTTCTCTCCTCTTATCATTGTCTACATCTCGCTCTGAACTCTCCTTTCTTTCCCCCTCCCCTTCCCTATGCCGCTTTTTGCAATTCATTATCGCTGTCTAAATCTCACCTCATTCTCATTCTCGCCCCCCCCCCACTGTATCTTTCTAACTTATCTAAGTGTCTCCCACTCTCTACCTCTCTGCTTATCTCTCTATCGATTCAATCATACTCCGTCTCTATCTTTTTAATTCAGTCCACATGTTGTCCGTTCTTTCTTTCCTTCTTTCTTCCTTTATCAACGATTTCATCTGATAAAAGCGAGTTCGTATCTATGTGCGCTATCACCACTGAATTTGTGTCAGGCTCAACATTAGCACAACCCAATTCAGCCTTGTTTTCCCAGACGTATGAATAGAGACATTACACACACACACACACACACACACACACACACACACACACACACACACACACACACACACATATATATAAAGCGATACCTATGTATATGCATGTGTATGATTGCATTGCAATAAGCGTTAGCACACACACACACACACACACACACACACACACACACACACACACACACACACACACACACACATATATGTATGTATGTATGTATACGTTTATATGTTTACAAGGGGTCACCACATATCAAGGTACGGAGGCCACTCAAGGATAAGAGTTAGTATGTCTACTGTAGTCATCGGGATAATAAAGTAATAATTGTAAGTAGTGGAAATTTGGTGTTAGATTATTTAAGAAGACGGTTCAGTAAGAACTTCTTTACGCAGGATGTAAAAACGACAATATTGTAGTGAGTCGGAAAGCAGACTAGCGGACCAGAGTTCCACAGGTGGGCAGTTCTAGGAAATAAGCTTTGTTCATGGAATCCATGTTTAGGTTTAGGTACCGATAGAGAGCGATGGTAATTATCGGATATATATTCTATATATAATAAATGATAAATAATTATTTTTATACTTACAGACACTGAAGTTTTATGCTTACGTAATCATCAATGCAGGAGATGAAGATCAACACTGATCGAAGGATTTAAACTCCTACACGAAGCCAACTTTGATTCCACTCCATTAACAAGAAACATATCCCAGAACCACCCTCATACCCCCATCGTAAGCGGGGATAGTCTCCTAGCGGCTTCGGCTACAGGGAGACTGGATAGAGTACTCGTCACGGATCATTTGTCGGACTGAGGTACGCCGCTTGGGTATCACCCTGGAGGTCCATCCTCCCAGGCCTTGCCACCCGGCTTCCGAGTGGGGCAAGTTTATTGCTTGTCGCCTAAGGCGCCCTGACCGGGGAATGCCAATAGGGATGTCCAGGCAATTTTTGTTGAGGCAAAAGTGCCCCTCCTTTAAGGGAGCTTGCTTCTTCTTCACCTTCCGACCTTGTGTAACATTTTGGTGGACACCAAACAAATATCTACCCCAGAGCCACCGTTCACCGCCACGAAATTTAGGGAAATTTTTTACAATAATGCAGCTCAATGTTTAATACAGACAATCTTAGAGTGATCAAGTAAGAGGAAGTCACGATCTCGCACACAAGGCTAATTGACCGACTTTTTCAATTTCCCCGACAATGCGCAACCTTAATAATTTTATTACTTAAATGGCCGGCAATAATTATAAACAAATATTTTTTGTTATATATATATATATATATATATATATATATATATATATATATATATATATATATATATATGAGCGTGCGTGGGTATATGCTTGCGTGTTTGAGCTTATCCCGGTTATTTAATACAATAGTTTAAACACTTACATTGAGGACATTGCCAAAGCTGTTATAAAGAAGGTGGGCTCCCTCTACCATACTAGAAATTACGTACACTATAGAACATTCAATATCTTTACATCGTCACAATTCGTCACATATGGGTTGGTGTATTTACCATTAATCTTTTACTCTTAGAGATGATCTAAAAAAAAAATCTCAAATCTAATATGTCCCACACTATCAGGCAACCTCCGACCTCTCTCCCGTTTGCCAAAATGTTGCATCCCTGTATCTGTTTTACAAGTACTTTGATGGAATGCACTCTCTGACAAACCCAGAAAAACTGTGACACCTAAATATACTTACTCCTGACACCTGACCAATTACAAAATCCCACTGCTTCACTGCTAAACTGCCTAGATATGGGAATGACTTCTGCTCTAATAGTTTCTTTCTTCGATCTGCTAGACTTTAGAATTTTTAAAAGTACCTTTTAACTTCAAACAATGCCCAATGTCACTTGGATGTAAGGGGTTACTATTTGGGACCTAATTTGCAGGGATACAATGTAGGGAGTTGAAAAGCGAGATGTCTGTTCGCATTACACTTGAACTTCTGCATGTCAGTACAGCCAGGGAAGCAGGGGCCTTTGGGGTATTCCTAAGTCAAATAGTTCGAGGGATGAAACTATCATCAGTGCATTTTCCATTATTAGCCATGGTAATCAGTTGTTGAGAAGGTTTCTTGTAATTATTAAAGGAAAGAATCTTATTGGCATCATTGAATGTTAACATCAATTCCACTACAGACTAGAAGACTCCCTCTAAGGTTTCAGCCATTTCCTTAAATATTTGCTCATCCGGTTTCCCCTCCTGTCTGCTTTAGAGCGTTGTGTCATCAGCAAATATACTCATCTCAAAGACAATTTTATCAGGGAGGTCATTTATGAATAAAATGAATAATAAAGGTGCAAAAATCTACCCCTGAAGCACATTCGTGTTTATACCATGTTGTTAAAAATCAACCACTGAACAATTGTATATCAGTGTATATCATATTTTGCAAATCTAACTTGAATTAACCAAGTAGAATAGAGATATCTGAGAATGTCTTTCTTTTGCGTGACAGCGGCATATCAACCCGAGGGTGAAATTGCCTCTGGCCAAATCTATCAACGAAATCCTGCTGCGCCGAGAGATCCCGCAAAGAAGTCTCTGTGAAGTACGAGCACGACGCATATGTGACAAGGGGATCGCCATTAGGGATCGCTGAGGGTTCACATATCGTTGCCAGTGACCCGGAAAGGTCACACTAGTACGACAGAAGTAATTTTATATCGTCAACAAAGCGAGCTTCGGTAAGGCATTTGTTGAAGACTTTGGGGAAAAATGGAGTAACCCTCACGGTACATTTTAAATAGTCTAAGTAGGATGAGATCAGACCCACATGCCTTTGAGGTGTCTACGTTTTTATGATATCATCAACTTAGGAAATGATGATTTCAGATAATTGAGTGTGGTTTCTGTCCACAAAGGAAAATCTGGGAGGAAGTGGTTTCCTGGGTCCAAAGTGGAATTGGAGACAAACCGTCGAGAAAGCAGGTTAGCCTTCTCGGTTGTCGTGCAGACATCAAGGTTGTTAGATAGAGGGGGAATTGTTGTCTTTCCAATATTTATTACACTGTTATAAATTTTCCAGAAATCGCGAGTTCCTAATTTCTGTAACTCGACACGTTTTCTAGCTATATCAATATGTCTTCTCCTAGCTGGGCTCTTACAATTATTTCTAGCATCTGTATACTTTTGTCTACTTGTACTGAACTTATGTGCGATAAATCTACGGAATTCATGCTGCCTTTAAGCAATGGCAGCTGCGCAAGTAGAAGTAAACCATTGGGGAGAGTAAGGGTTGCTATATAACTCTCGTATGGGAACATGCGCTTCAATTGCTGCTTTGAACCATTCAGTAGCCTCATTTGCACACTCTTCCGCAGGAAGAAAAACATTTCCCCATTGAGCATCTCTGATGTGATTCCTGATGGCTTCTTGGTCAGCCTTCTTGTAGTACTTTGTCGTTTTGAGCAATGCATGTTCAGCTTGGGGTCCGGGGTTAGGTGATGTCTATCATTATCACGACATGATTAGCATTTTCGAATGGACAATGGGTATTTGTTACACAATCTTCGGTTAGAAATAATGTTGTATAGGGCACTCTGAGCTTTATAAATCGATTGTCAGGATTTCACTTAAAATATAATTTATTATGTTAAGAAATATGTTTTGATAATTTAGTTAGATAGGAATTTGAACAAGTATCAACATTCTTTCAGAAACTATAAAAAATAAAATTATGTTTACAGTTGTGAATTTTAAGCTGAAAGAAATAGAATAAATATTAGGTTAGACCTGGCAGTTGATAAGTTAAGGATACGTGTGATTTAGCGTATGACGTAACAGTCAGCTGATTGGGGTTATTTTTGAGTTAGTTAGATCCGAAATTTGAGAGAGTTAGCATCCGAAATTGGAGACGGATGGACGTGCGGGAAACGCGTAAAACCGAAGAGATGACGTAGGAATAAAGCGCTCGCAAGCCTTCGAAGATTTTGGACTCAACTGAACTTGGACAAAAGAAAAAATGTATCCATTTTGTAACCGGTGGGTTGTGTTATCTATTCAGAGGGAATGTTTCTTTGTTGCATCCGTCTGGAGGATCGAAAAAATGAACTATCCAACCGAAAAAGGTTAGTCCCAAGTTAAGGTAACGTGAATCGTCTTTGTATTACAACCTGTCCACTCAACAACATAACAGACATTCAGCTAGGCCACGATTACATGATTCGAACGAATATATAAACATTACGAGCAATATAATAATTTAGAGTTCAAATAGCGAAGAACCACTATAGGCATTTAATGGCACGTACACACATTCCGATGAACTCTTCGTAACAAGTGCATATTCCTGTATGCGTGTTGGTACCCCATTATCTTCTTCTCTTCTCTATATAAATAAAATGAACTCATTTTTTCCCGTGGGATTTTGACCTTAATAGGATTAAAAATCAAGATATTTCATGCAAATACATTATGCACAAACGGCAGAACAATATCTGAGGTTTGTTATAGGCTTATTAGTTCTCAAATTCCTCGATAATCTTAGATTTCTATACTTTTTCTGCTGAGAAGTCACGGCCAAAATCGGTTAAGATCAATGGAAGTGGTAAAATATTTTCTCTCTTAAAAATCCCTCCTCCCCCTGCCACCACTTAACACCGTTTGGGGATCGTTCACAAGAAACAGTTGAGAAGAGAACACCGGTTTGGCTTCGTAGTTCTATCATGTTAAGTTATTTAAAATCACTAAACTAAGCTGCAGTGCTCTCTGGCGTAGTGGTTAGGGTGCTGGACAATTCACATTATATTTTCACGTTCGCGCCGACCTACCATAGTGTTTTTTTTTTTTTTTCCTAAACAACTGGAATGGACATTTCTTGGTGGCCGAACTGTTAACGTTGCAGATGTTTTTTTTTTTTTTTTTTTTTCACACTTTATTTTCCTACTTTTACTCATGACTCCGGGTTTGATCCTTCCTACTTACCTACCATAACATTTTTTAACCCCCCCCGTCCCGGAAACAAACACTCGGGCAACGCCGGGTACCCCCGCTAGTATAACAATAAGTCTGTAGTCAGAAATAGGTCTAGAAGTGAGGCTTGCCGATCCTCTCGCTCTGGGAGACGAATTGGGAACGTTACTCTCTCTGTGTCAGTGAATGGGATATAGAAAAGCTATATGTGATGTTGTTTCTTGATTCCCTGTACTAACCGTGCAGAAGTTTAAATATAACGTGAACAGATATCTGACTGTTAAACTCCCACAGTCTTCCGTTAGACACAATCCCAAATAGTAGCCTCTTACGTTCAAATGGCAACATGCCTTGTTTGGGAAGAAAAAAAAACGTTAAAACACCTCAAATTCTCACGTCTTTTAAAGGAACGCATGAGGACAAAGATTCCGAAATAGCATATGGTACAAAGCAATTCCTTGATATGTTGCGAATATTTAAACACACAACTTGTATGATGCCTGGTAGAGAAAGTGGGTCTTATTCTTCATAATGCATTGTTTACTAATATATCTGATAGTCATTCGATAAAATTTTTCTCGAACCACGATAATCCATAATATCTATTTATCGATCCGATCTCTTCATTTAACTGCCGTGTGACTATGTGCACGTTTAGATTTACAGATTAGACCACAAATAAATATGTCAACTTAATACTGGAGGCCTGCTGTTATGGCCTCCTCATATTAATGCTATCTATCTATCTATCTATCTATCTATCTATCTATCTATCTATCTATCTATCGCATATGCTCAGACCACCTGGATTACATGTAGCTTATTATCAATAGTACACAACAATTCATCACCAGCCAATACCTCATCAAATACACAAAGAAAGCCATAAACAAAACTACAAAAACAGACAGACTTTAATCTTCTAAAATGCAAACGAAAACCATGAATAATCCAGATGATTTTTCACCACGACCAACACATGCAAAAACTCACAACAAACTTACAACAAATTCAAACAAATTCACACAAAACCTTAACAGCCTACAAACAAATCATACTATGAAGTCCATCTTCAATCTATTTTCACTAAGTGCAATTAGACAACTACACAACTAGGAAACCCTATGCACACAAAAACACACACACAGGATACTCTACAACAGTGTAATTATAAATACAACTGTAATCACCATGGCCTTGTTTACATACCGAGCACCAATATCAAAATTGAACTACCCACTTGACATGCGACAACTCCAACATTATACATCACTAGAAGATGTAACCGACATTGCCCGGTATTAAACGTAACGTTAAATTCCTTAAAAATGAAGTAAGAAAACTGAAAGAACTGAGACATGTGCATGCGAGTATCATGTTTTTCTAAACAGTCCACTTCTTGAAAGCTAAAAAAACATACTCGAGCTGAGATCGAAATCAATTCCTAAAGACAGTGAATCAAGTACGATATAATGTATAGTATATTCCTTTCATAAATGAATCGCTACTTAAAAAATTATTAAACGTATCTAAAACATAAGAGCGCGACAGGAAATGGTGTTTTTAGCTGTGCTCTGAAGGTATCCTTAATTTTATTGGAGTGGTTTCAGGGGCGCTTTAAACTGGAAGCAAAAATATAGGATTACAGTATTACATTTGGTAAGTGGTGTGTAGTAATCCCAAATTACTCAACATCCTAGGTAGAGCAGGTGTGTTTAAATGCAGCATCGGTCGGGAATGTTTTTGTTAACTTGGTGTTGCCTGGGAGCCACCATAGTAACAATACAATATTATATTTGGCAACATTGTGCAAATTAATCCAAATTCTCACTATATTAGAAAAAGAAAAAAGAAATGTTTCACCCAATGCCAGCAGGCGCAGGTAAAGCGTGAACAAATTCCGCAGAATCTTTCACGTTTTTTTTCCTAATGGCTGGAAATACTTGATGCTTCGCCAAGGCTATCAAGGACATGTTTTTATCGTGATGCCATCACTAGATGGGTTGATTAAGAGAGGAATGTTAGAAAGTGATCCATAAAAAGGAAAAATTTGTCGGAAGTAAAAAGCCATATGAAATAATTAACCAAACGCACAAAAATAGCAGGATGTTTACCCGGAAGTAGGATGGGTAGTCAGCTCAGAGTGATCAAATAAAACAAAAGATCCGGACATAGAATTTCCGATCTTGCATCAGTATATTTACAAGTTTCGAGTCCGTTTTTGATTACAGTTTTTCAATTAGGGACAATTTACGATAGGTTGCGACTTGGAACAAATTGAACAGAGCTTTAGCCGAGCCAAAGAATAGTGATGGTTTCGACGGCTAGATTATCTAAATTTTAGTCTTAGTTGAGACGCTGAAATTTAACTAAGATGTGAACGTTAGCATTTAGAGGGCCCTTTTCCACGATGATGTAACACGCATAGAGTACAACTAATCTGTACTGAAGGTGTCGAAGTTTGTGTTTTTTCTTGCGAGTTTTTGTTGTTTTATTATTTTGGGTAAAATCTGCATTTTTAACAGTTTTTTTCCCATTTGACAAGTACAACGACGTCCAGTTTCCTGTCTTGGATGAATTAATTTCTTTTTATCTTCATGCCCCAAATGTTTCTTTGGTTTTCCTTTTACATTAGATTGCATGTATGTATGCTCAAAATGAAGTCATATGCACCGTTATTGGTGCACTGCTTTCTCCGCGTAATTATACCTGCATTTACTTTCTTTTGGGGCTAATTTTCTGTACCCATTTATTATGTGACTTACTGTCTCCTCTCGTTGGTCACACAACTCTACACTTACCGTTTATCTGGTTTTTATCGGGTTAAGCTTGGATACAGTTAGTTTTAATTGCATTGTTCTGTTCAGCTGTCAGTGGTGAATCTATATCCTTGTTTCTCTTCCAAACTTTTCTTTTTGTTTCTTGTAATGTTCACTTTCACGGTCTATTTTGAGTACTCTCTACTTCTTTCGACAATTTTTGAAAATGAATTTGCATTATCGCAACAGTCAATTATCATTGATTTCTCGCCGTCAATTGACCTTCACTAGAATGTGGACGATAATAAGCCTCATCAATGTCTCTATCCTCATCGCACTCCCCCAGTGAAAGCCCTCGGTTTTCCGTCCTTCTTGACCTTTCTCAATTTGGTGTGGTGCCAGTCTAAGCCGACATTACACTTTTATTTTATTCTATTTTATTTTTGGGGAGGGGACGTGGTTAACTTCAAATTTTCTTTTTTTATCCCGCCTTTTGTTGGTACTCTGTGGGAGTGTCCTAAATGCAATTGTCTGCATAGATCCCAGTATATTGCCTTCCACACCTGGTCGCGCACGTACACATAGAAACAGGGTGGAACAATAAATTTGTCGCCCTAAAGAAAACAACACTACAACTTTGTTCTAAAACTTTTATTGAAAAAATGAATTCAGGAAACGTTATTATGTCGTAGAGCTGACATTTATTCAATGTAGCCGCCTTCAGCCTCAATTACCGCCTCGATACGAGTCCGGAACTTGGAGCAAGCCTTTTCTACGAGCATGAGCGGGAGCTCGGCGAATACTCAGCGATCAGGCTGGTTTTGGTGCTGTGGGAGGTCAGGTTGATAATGTTCTCGATGTATGACTAAACGAAGTAGTCTACCGAGTTCAGGTCGGGGGAGGAGGGGGGCCAGTGAGAGAAGAGTACAAAGTCGTAGCACTCCTTCTGATGTCAAGTCTGGGTGTTTTTGGACTTGTGGGCCGGCCCTGAATCCTGCTACCCCATCAAGGGTCCGCTAGTAACCACCTGACTGCATCAGGGGATCACCATACTCTTCAGCACATCCAGGCACACTTTGGTGTTGACGTTTAAGCTGACTTCGAAGATGTGGTGTGGCATAATGTGGCTCTCACTTGAAACCACACCAAAAACCATAACCGTGGCCAGAAGCGTTGCCCTCAAGCGTTGAACCGTCCGAATTTGCATTTTGAAGGTGCTGGCAATGGTCCTGTTGTCATAACGTGGATCAGTAAAAAGCATGAGTTCTATAGCAACTCATCGATCTCGCTTGTTGAACATTGTGTCACTTTTAGACCTGCTAGAAGGCCCCTATCGCGTTTGGGATTTGTACACAACTAGCCAACGAGTAGAGAGTCTGCAACAAAAAAGAAAACTGGTTTTCATCAAACGGAAATGGAATCATGTCCTCACTTCTAGGGCTTCCATCTCTGAAGTCTGGATCATGGTCTTTTACAAGGGAGTCACCGCCTATCGCGACGCGAAGTTCAGTCGAGGGTAAAGATTAAAAAGTCAGTGTCCGAAATTGGGTAGACTTTGATTAAGAAGACGGCTTAACAAGAACTTGTTTACATTAGACTTGAAAGCTAACATGTTGTAGTCAGCTAAGAAGCAGTTCTAGGACAGAAATTTTGCTCATATATAGATATAGCGTACGGAAAATTCTTGCTAGTGGTTGTAGCTAAACAAGTGTTTTTTGTTGCGAACATTTTACATGAAGGGAGCGTACGCTTTAAACAAAGTCGAGCGCTTGCCAAAAAATCAGATACAACAATGTCTTTTCTACTTTTCTGAATTTTTTAGATGAGGATTTGTTATTTGTATTATTTAGATTCTTCGGACTACTGTTCTCATCTTGAGTGTCATTTTCACAATGTTTTGGTCGAGGTAACCTCCGACCTTCTTCAAGTATATCTTGTCGAACTCATGAATGTTTCTGTTACGCAGCGGTTAGAATACTTGGAAAAATTTGTTGTAAAAATAATACTCTTTTGAAGGTTCAATTCTCAGTGTCGGCGGTCGAAAAATAAAATTACGAATTACTTAGGATCTCTATGCAGTCATGGCTGACGGATTGAGAGCGTGCTACCCTCATGAAGTAAGTAAACGGTTCCGTTCGGAATCCGTCCAAATCCCCGAGTTCGACAAGATACATCAGAAGAAATGTAACCTTCTCCAACACACGTTGTGTCTAGTTTCAGTTGCAACAGAGACAAAGACAAAAGAAAGAAAGAAATAGCTCCGACTCGCATGCTTTTCTTAGCAACAAAATTTATTTCCTCATTCTCTCTATACCGCTATGACAATCCTCACGCCATTCACGCCTCACAGGTGATAACGAATGTTATCCACGTCTCTCATGAGATCTTGTACGTTATTTCGTCCCTCTTACTTTTTTTTTATAGTTCCTTTTCCCCCCACCGGTGACGTCACTTCGCAGGCATTTACATCCGCGCTGTGTTACAGAAGGTTATATCGATCGAAACGTTGTGAAAATGACACTCAAGATGAGCCGGTTTTAGACCCTGTCAAAGCAGGAAATGATGATATGAGCAACTCCTACTCAGACGTGGAAATAGGAGTCCATCTTAGGACGTATTTGGCTCTCATACAGGTAGAAGATTGCGCTGGAAGTAAGATATTTTTTCGGGCGGTAGAATGAACCAACGATTTTGCAGCATTTTTGGCAACAGATGTGACGTAAGTCTTTTATTTCAGGTCAGGACTAAAGGTCAAATATATATGTTTAATATCTATAATTTCCAATTTTCAATAATTTTTTAAAATTAGACAAATGTTTTCTTTTATTTTTGTAATTTTATGGCTCCATAATTTGTTGAGTATTATCCTCATCTTCATAGTTGTTGTTTCTTTACCACGTTTCGGCCTACTCATCCTTTGGCCTTCTTCAGGTGATTAATCGCGATAGGATAGGAATGCTGAGTCTTGTAATTACTGTCTTCCATAGTTTTGTTGTCTCACCACGTTTCAGCCAACTAATCCTCTAATCTGCTTTGAATAGGATTGAAACCACTATTTTCAGACAATGCTCTCCTGGAACCGTAGTGGCAACGCCTTTATCCACTGCGCCCACTTCTGTTATTATAAAACTTCCTTATACAAAATGTAATATTATTATTGGATCTTTTGTAAAAGCTTACTCTAGAAAAGTTGCATGATGTCAGTGTAGGATTTTATTGTTTTAATCTTAATTTATAAAAATATTAGCAAGGAGACCCGACGTTGCCAGGAATTGAATGATGATCAAGGAATTTTCCAATACTTTCATTGTTATCGAAATCGGTGAAATTGCCCATTTTGCAATTAAATCGATTTATTATCTGCTCTAGTCGAGGATCCACCGAGAGGAAGCTTCACATGCCTCCCCGTAGTAACTTAGTCCATAATACATTGTAGTCTACATTGCACTGTAGAGCACCAACATTGTATTTTATAAAATTATTTTTATATCATAAGTTGAATTAAAGGTTAAATGTAAAAGTCTAGTATCATGGTTTAATTGTGCTCTAAACAAAATTATTCATTTTGAACGTTGAACGCTGACTGGAGTAAAGCAATTCACTCGCTTAGTCGTACTCAAAACACTTGTTCGTACTCGAAAATTTATCACGTCCTCAAAATCTCACGATACTTTCAACTTATGTAATCGCTGTGGCCGGTTGTTCGGAATGTATATATTTTATGAACACGTACTTTCGTCGCTGGCACAAAAATATACACAAACACTGATAGCGAACTTAAAATAACAACAATTTACATACATTCATCATATCAAAAAGCAGAATGGATCTGGATTAATTTAAAAATAAAATAAAATAAATAAGATTGGCGCTATTTGCGTTTTGAATTTCTAACGGCTATGTTCGTTGGGAAAGCAAAAAAAATAAAACAAAACAAAACATTTTTCACTATTCACCAATAATATCCAATGAGATTACACCTGAAGATAGTCTGAGGTTACATCGGCCGAAGAGTTGTAAAATAACAACCAAGATGAGAATAATAGTCCAACTAATACAAAAAATAATTATCAATCCACATCTAAAAAATATATGCATTCATCATATAAAAAAAAAAAAAAAAGAAAAAAAAAAAAAAAAAAAAAACGGAATGGACCTGGATTTATTAAAAATAAATAAATACATAGACTTTGCGCTATTTGCGTTTTGAATTTCTAACAGCGTTGGGAAAGCAAAAAAAAAAAAAAAAAAACAAAAAAAACATTAAAAATAAATAAAAAAATGAAAATAAAAACAAAAACAAAATCATTTTTCTCTATTTACCAATAACATCCAGTGTGATTACTTCTAAAGATGGTCGGAGGTTACATCAGTCGAAACGTTGTGGAAAAAAAAAAAAACAAGATGAGAATAATAGTTCGAATAATACAAAAAATCACAACACAGGTGATCTACAAAAATTTATTGCTTTTATTTCACATCGACAATCAGCTTCTCAGTGACAAGTTGTTATTCTCTGTGTGACATTTACTGAAAGGCACGAGGGGGGAGTGCGGGGTTAGACGGTTGTCAGGCGGTGCAGAAATGGCAAAGCGTGTCACAGCCCCCCCTCTCTCTCTCTCTCTTTGACTCACTGACTCTCCGACTGACTTTTTCTCTTTAACGATTTTATTTATAGAATCACTCTTTCCTATTAGAATGTGTAATATTTCCTTTGTCTATTGTTTCAACCTTTTGCTGATATCTGCTCACATATTTCTTGGTCAAATTATGCATTTCGTTACAATGGTGGAAAGTCCCGATTTCTTCACATTTGAATCGATTTGCCTGTGTTCAACCCATCGATTTTTTTTTCTTCGCGGGGTTGCCTGCCAATATTGATCATTCGGGTTGGTTGCTCAATAGAGTATCTTTTCTAAGTCAGAGGAGTAGAAATCTTTCTGGATTCAAGCAATTTTAATTTTTATCCGAATCAAAAATACTTTTTTTTGCGACGAGTTGTAGGACTCACATTAAAAACCGACCTTGTGTCTGACTTTGCCTTCATAGAGAATCAAGTAACATACGAGTTGGCATCTATTATTTACCTATTTCAGTATGTTTTTATCTACCTATTTATCGATCGATTGGAGTCTGTTCCTATCTTTACATATTTATATCTATTTTGCAACCACACTCTGTTTCTATCTGTTGTATTTATTCTTTTTTTTTCTTTCATAATAAAGTTGATTAAAACACAACGCCCCAATACTAGTTTACGCATGCACGAGCACACACAACCACCCACACGCGCGCGCTCGCTCACGCGTAAATACACATATCTATAATTAAACACAAATTTTAAAAGATAATCGAGAGAGCTTCTGTTTAATTATAGCTTTCTCAGTTTTTCTCATCTATTTTGTGTGAAAATCTAAAAGTTTACTATATCTTCCGTATGTATCACAAAGGTTTTCGACTCCGCATGGAATCATCCTCGGATGAAAGACTAATGAATGGGTTGGCTGAGAAAACTAGAGAGGAAAGAAATTTAGTAGTTGCGCACTTAAAGTTCTCCTCCCCCCCCAAAAAAAAACAACTTATTTATTAAAACTGGCATATAGAAGAGAAAGGCTTCAGAAACCTGATGTTGACGCGCTCTTAAAAAATATTTGCACAATCAAATAACATCGCAGCTCACACAAACCATGAAAGCCACACACCGGAAGTCCAAGACACGAGTTCGCTCCGTTCTGGGTTCATCAGTTGAACGTATCCGAACTCAGGATTCGAAACGTTTTGAAAATAAAACTCAAGATGACAACAGTAGTTTGAATAATCCAAATAATACGGACTATCAATCTTCATCTAAAAAAGAAATCAGTAACATCGTATATGTTTTGATACTGCATTTCATATTTTCTGTTCTCAGTCAGTGAAGGAGAAATCAGAACAGCATCAGTACCGTCGGTTTCAAATCCAAAAAATAAAAAGAGACAGATATAAACGGAGGCTGAAGAGATTCCGACATAAGGGACCGAATATAAGGGTTCTGTGTTTGAATATGAAACCGACGGTATTTATGTTTTTTTCTGACTTTCTGTAATACATGTATGAATAAATATTAGGCTACTACTTAAAAAAAAAAATTATTATTCAATTTTCACCCCAAACAAAGTAGTAAGGGGCTAATATCGGGGACATAAGTTGCAGGAGCATTATTAAGAGAGATGAGTAGCAAGATGTCTGTTCACATTACACTTGAACTTCTGCATGTCAGTACAGTTGGGAAAGCAGAATCCCGGAAGGAAGTTCCAAAGTCTAGCAGTTCTGGGGAAGAAACCACTGGAGTAGGAGGCTTTCTTACACCTAGGGGTTTCTACTGTGAAGGGGTGGGATTTAGCTGCTTGTCGGGTTTGTCTGGGGTATTCATGTCGAGGGGGTACAACTGCTTGTAGTTCGTCAGAGCATTAACCATTGGAATTTGCTTAATAATCGAGCACTCTGCTGGGGTTCTCTTCCACTGACCTCACGCACACGTGCTCGCGCGCACACGTGCGCGCGCACACACACACACACACACACACACACACACACACACACACACACACACACACACACACACACACACACACTCTCTCTCTCTCTCTCACACACACACGCGCATACATATATTTATTCTATCTTGTTAAAAATGTATAGGTCAGCGAAAACAGTAAAAGTAAACGGTGCAAAGAATGTCTGATAAGATTATATACGAAAGCATGAGTGACATGTGGTAACTATTTCGGTTTTTATCGGCTTTATTAAGTTGAAGACGTCAGTGAGAGACAGTTATAAGCATGGAAAATCATACGTAGGTCGTTGGGAGAAGGAGGGAGGAGAAGGAGGAGGAGAAGGAGAAGGAGGAGGAGGAGGAGGAGGAGATGTGAATAGGTTGGCGTCGACGAGAGAAGAGTATCGATGTCAGAAGGCTTGGCACACGCAGAAATTTTCAAAACAACAAAAAAACAAATAAAAACGAACATATACAAAACACGCATACATTTACACACACACACACACACACACACACACACACACACACACACACACACACACGTGGTTTGTTCGTCAATATCTTGATGTACAAGAAACTACTTTTTGCGCATAAGACTAAGGGAGGTAATTCAGTATATATTCAATAGAATGCCTCATCATTGGATTAAATTATTATTTTTAGGTATAACTTGTAATGTAAAACAAATAAGGTATAACTTGTAATGTAAAACAAATAAATAAAATAAAAAAAGAAATGTCAGTCACTGCTTTACTAAAACATCGCCAGATTCCTGGAAACTTTTTAACATTAATACCTCCCCCCTCAGACAGCTTGTCGTTGGAATTATATTCTTATTCCCTGTTTCTACGACTGTATAACACACCGAAATTTAAAAGTAATGTCAAATATCTTGCTGCACGACTCCCCAATTAGAATACTCCTTGTAAATATGTTCCTAATCACAGTATCTCATTAGTCTAACTGGCAAAATGCTTCGTTTAGCGTGAATGAAATAAATTACGGGTGTTTTTTTTTTTTTTTTTTTTTTTTTTTTAGAGAAAACGAACTTTAAATTAAAAACTCTATTTACTTTTAATCGCAAATTTGGCAACTATCGGTTATTTAAAGTTCAACTTAGTTTAGCAGTTCACCATGAAGAGACTGACAGCCGAGCAATATTTGTAAATTGTACAAATTTATTTTATTTACATTTGATGAACGAATAATTTCACGAAAAGAGCCTGTTAACTGGTCACCTTGTTCATGCGATTTAACCCTACAGATTATTTTATTTGGAGATATGTAAAATCCCATGTATACTGTGGTAAACCAAACATGATAGACTACTTGGAAGACAACATTCGACGCGTTATTGACGAAATACAGTTTGTGAATATTGGACCTCCAGATGACGTCATATACGCACATAGCGGGGACCATATGCACGAAATTCTATTTAAATTATAAATGTCCAAAATAAATCTGTGGGATAAGCCTCATATTTGTATAATAAAAATATTTTTCTGTGATTTACTATCCTGCCTTGACAGAGTACAAAATAGACTTCGTGGCTTAGTGGGGGATGCCCTTTTCTCTACCCTGCAACATTTCTCCCACAGAAGAGACGTTGCGAGCCTATCCTTGTTTTATCGTTATTTCCATGGCAGGTGCTCGTCTGAACTCCAATCTCTGGTCCCCCTTCGCCAATCTTTCACGAAAAACACCCGTCTAGCTGAATCCACTGTGAAAAATTTTCCCCACTCTATATCTGTGCCTAAATCAAAACGCGGATTCCATGACCAAAGCTTCTTTCTTAGAACTGCACGCCTGTGGAACTCTGTTCCGTCTGCCTGCTTCCCACCGGACTACAACTTGGATGTGTTCAAGTCCAACGTTAACAAATTCCTAATGAACCGCTCCCTTAAGTAAACACTTCATCAAATCTCCACACTAACGTAATGTACTTGCAATAACCCTTATCCCTGAGTGGCTTCCTGGCCTTGATAAGTGGTGATCACTGTGTAAAAAAAAAAAAAAAAGTTAATGTTCATCTCCTCTTAAAATACCATTTATAAATATTGGCATTGCTCATTGGGTGTAAACGATTTGAGATCTCTGGCAACTGACAATGTTTATATTGAGTTTACAGTGATTTTTCACATACATTCAGCATAAGTGTTAAAAACGTCCACTGTCAGCTCGACGGCTGATTTTCGATCCAAGTTACTCCTTTCGACATACCATTTCAGTTCAAGCGTTTACAATTCCCAATAAAAAATAGTTTTGCCATGTCTATAAATAAAGCTCAAGGACAAAGCCTCAAAGTTATTGAACAATCTTCAGAAACCTTGCTTTTCTCATGGCCAGTTGTATGTTGGTTGCTCACGCGTTGGAAGTCCTGAAAACTTCTACATTTACACACTTGTTAGAGGTCACACCCAAAATGTTAATGCTAAAGGTATATTTATGCACAGCTGGAAACTAAATTTTAATCATTTAATTAACAGAATAGATTACTAATGTCATTTTGATATATTGTACATCAAATAGTTTAAACAAAAGGAGATTTAACAGTTTTCAGATATGCACTTTGGTATAAGATAATAATTGCAATTCTTACATCATATTTTGAAAACAGAAGAACTAAAATATAAAAGATCAATCTAGAAAAGAAGATTAGGACTCCTCGCGAGATCTCTGTAAAATAAAACGCGCTTACTGCTCCTACCTCATAGGGGTTATGAAAAAAGAAGCCATTATGAATTTATGTTTCGTTTAATCAATTCAATAATAATGTATGAGGGCGGAATATCCAATATATCAAATACAACCTGGCAACGCCGGGCACTTCAGCTAGTATATATATATATATATATATATATATATATATATATATATATATATATATATATAAGTGAGATAAGTCACAGATTAAAGATCAAGTGAAATATCCTGTTAGATATTACATAATAATACCCGGGAAAATATTGAGTTCGTTCCGATAATGGACTGCCCAGATTGTATGAAATTCCCTTTCCTATAACTATTATTCACCATTCAAATAACATTTTCAATATATGTGCTGAAAAGCAAAATACGTGTTTATTCACAGCTGAACATTTTGCTAACCGCTTTCATTTCCTCTGATGATGTGCGCCAGTATTGAAAATCCATGGATTAAGGAAATTTACATAACTCCCCTCTATATATTCCTTGTGTCAAACAATAAATTCTTAACTCGAATATATGTGTGTTTATATTTTGATTTTCAGAATTTAACTTTAACCACTAAACTTAATATATATATATATATATATATATATATATATATATATATATATATAGAGAGAGAGAGAGAGAGAGAGAGAGAGAGAGGGTGGGAGAGAGAGAGAGAGAGAGAGAGAGAGAGAGAGAGAGAGAGAGAGAGAGAAAGAGAAATTAAAAATATATAGGAATATATGTGTTATATAGTCAATAAATTAATTCTTAATAAGTGTGTGTTCCCAGTAGCAGGTAAAGCGGTAAAACATTAAAATTATTCATAGCTCTAGAATTGCACTATTGAGCTATTTAACGGAACTTTGTGTTATTAATATTTATATTCGAATAGAAAATCTTATATATATATATATATATATATATATATGCTTGTAAAGTATATATATATATATATATATATATATATATATATATATATGCTTGTAAAGTACACGTAGCAGGAGGGAGGAGTATAATCAAGATGGCTGAGAAGATAAACGCATAGCAATTATGAAAACTGCAGAAATATTAAGGAACACCTTGGAATGCGGAAACTAAAACCACACATGAACTACAGACACAGACTGGACATACAGAAAGAGCTTCAGACGTAAAACACAAAGGAACATCACATGGAATCCTGAAAACTGGAAAGTATAATTGTAATGCTGCCTCTGCGTTCCACCCTTTTTTATGTGTATATCACATATATGGCACCATGAACTGGCACCACACTAAATAAGTGGGGAGGGTCAAGAAGGATGGACAGACCGAAGAGAGAAAGCACTAGCCAGACCTCCGCTGGATGAGTGCAAAGAGGACTGGAACCTTAGGGGGGCTTATTGCCACCAAATTCCAGTAAAGACCAATGGTCTCTGCGAAAAAGAAATCAATAGTAAGCGGCTGTTACGATATCGCCATTTTTATTTTGCAAAGTTATCGAAAATGTGGAGAGTACTGTAAATTCAATGGTGTAAGGGAAACCTGTCTTTTCATGTCCTTTATGTATGTGTGATAGTGCACGATACCTTCCATATACATGAAAGATATACGCTATCCTTGCGCCACAACCATAGGTGAAACAATTCTGGGCCTGGTGTGGCCACAAACACCACAATATGAAAAATCTCTAATACAAATAACACAGACCGATCTGGGTGTCATGATCGGCAGGTGCTTCCTCGGTGGCCAGTTTGGGGGACCCAGACGTAATCCTGCGAACGTTGGTCCACTTTCTAATTTCAAAAACACAGCTAACACAGACGATGAACAGGTAAGTATTATCTCTAATTTCAGGGACCAAAATGATAATAATAATAAAAAAAACAAAAACAAAAAAAACACACAGCCAAGATAATCAACAAAAAAGAAAAACACAAAAGAAGAAATGGACAACGAAGGAGAATAGACTCGTAATGGAATGTTATTATAGAAGCCATCCGAAATCTAGATATGAAGGTCATCACAAACAAATGAAAGAGCTATGGAACCTATCACAGAACAAAGGATTGCGGACCAAGCAAGACTGATACCCAAAAGAGACTGGCTCTCGAAACTGGAACTAACGGAAATACAGTAAAAAATAAATAATGAAATTGAGCATGAAGCATCCCCCCACTGGAATCATACGTGTAGAAGCCCCACAAGGAGAAACAACACAAGCGTTGGACCTACAAATACTACTCTACAAACGAGAAAATCGATAACAATAAAACAGAGATAACAGAGGACAAAGCAGAAGAACAGCAAAAAATAATACAGTTTATGAGCGAGGAAAAAAAAACAAAGCTTCCATCATTAAGAAACATAGAGCAGAAGAAATTAAAAAACAGAAACAGAGAAAGTTAACAAGGTCCTCTCACACACCATAGCAGACACAATCAGTGACCTAAACAATTTAATCTACGCAGACGTCAAGATGTTAAGTATGAAGTTCAAAACAGAGAAACGCCCAGGAAATGATGGACTGACAAAATATTGATGGGAAATGAAGTTAAAAACCAACAAACATAAAACAGAAGCCAAAACAATAAACAGGAAGAAAGTGACGTGGAGAAAATTGAACATAGGAAATGTGACCAGCAGGGAGAGGCTAAACACGAGACACCAAGATCTGTCAAGCATGGTGTTGGGAATGTCATGGTATGGGGCTTCATGAGTGCTGCAGGTATTGAAGAGTTACATGTCATTGAGGGAAACATGAACTTCAACATGTGCTGTCAAATACTCCAGCAAAGCATGATCCCTCTCTCCAGAAACTGGGTCGTAGAGCAGTGTCCCAGCATGACAATGACCCAAAACACACATGCAAGGCAACCACTGCTTTACTGAAGAGACTGCGTGTGAAGCTCTGGTAAACTCCATGTTCAGGAGAATAAAGGCAGTTTGGATAATGATGGTGGCCACACAAAATATTGAGAGTTCACATGTATGTTAATATTGACAACTTTTCGTAAGGGGTGTACTCACTTTTGTTGCCAGGGATTTAGCTTTTAATGGCTATATTTTGAGTTATTTTGAGGGGGAAATAAATTAACTCTGTTATATATCCTACAGACAGACTACTTTTCATTGTGTCAAAAAATCATTTTTTCAGTGTTGTCCCATGAAGAGATATACTTAAATATTTGAAGAAATGTCAGGAGTGTACTCACTTTTGTGATAAACTATATATATATATATATATATATATATATATATATATATATATATATATATATATATATATATATATATATATATATATATATATTTAAAGAATATTGATAGTTTCTTTAAATAAGAACTTATCAGAATATATGAAGCTCAACATTTGATAGTGGAATATAATATAAAAAGAAATTAAAGACAAACTAAGTATATATAAATTTATTTATCAGTTGAATAAGAAAAACACATCATATATAAACATGCTTAGACAGAAGAGAAGGGAGCTAGGATAGTAAATACTAAAAAAACATATTTTAATATAACATATGCAATCAAAAATAAAACGATTCCGAAAAAAAAAAGAAAAAAAAAAGAAAAAAGAATTACAAAGTAAAGACTATTTTTAGTCGCGTGCAAGCGACTCTATAAGTCACTCCGTCGGTCGGTCGGTCGGTCGGTCGGTCCGTAACACTTTTGTGCTTGGATTTTTTGGTTAAGATCAAAGGTCTTTTGTTAATACATGCTGTTCTTGGCTTTTTAAGCTTTTCTTGGCCTTTTGGCCAAGATCAAAGTGTAGTATCTTTCCGGCAGATACTGCAAGCAAAGACCATATGTGGGGGCAGCCTCACCTATAAGACCTTGGTCAATGTAGGGGCAACCCTTCATACCAATTGCCACTATCCAGTTCCCCTACTCCCCGGGGAGTTAGTCCCCATTTCCCCTTCACTCCTCACATTAAAAATCGGCCTTGTGCCTAATTTTCTCGGTGGGGGAGCAAATAAATACCAACCCCACATATAAGACCTTGGTCAATGTAGGGGCATCCCTTCATACCAATTGTCACTATCCAGCTACCCTACTCCCCGGGGAGTTAGTCCCCATTTCCCCTTCACTCCTCACATTAAACATCGGCCTTGTGCCTAATTTTCTCGGTGGGGGAGCAAATAAATACCAACCCCACATATAAGACCTTGGTCAATGTAGGGGCATCCCTTCATACCAATTGTCACTATCCAGCTACCCTACTCTCCGGGGAACTGGTCCCCATTTCCCCTTCACTACTCACATTAAAAATCGGCATTGTGGTGAATTTGCTCGGTGGGGGAGCAAATAAATACAGATTTTCTTGGCCTTTTGGCCAAGATCAAAGTGTAGTTTCTGTCCTCTGATACCTACATCCCGCGAGGCAGTGCTATTCTGGCGAAACATTCTGGTGCCCGGAACACCTAACGAGCTTTTTGGGTAGCGTTCTGTCCGCACCCCCACTTTGTCTGTGTTGCTCTGCTCCCCCCCCCTACGGGGGATCCGAGCTGATAATTTACGACCTTCCTGCGAGTGAGGGTCGGAAACACTTTCTTTCTTCCCTCCACTAACTTCCCACTCCCTCTCTCGGTTCTATTTCCCCTCTTGCCGCCTTTGGCGCCACTTCTTTTTGGTGCCAAATCGGCTCCCCACTTTGGACGCCGTCTCCACGTCAGTCAAAACAGTGACTTTTTCGGATTTTACCATACACATTGACTGACCATAGAAACCACAGATACGGAAGAGAGAAAAAAGAAACAACACCAGGCAAGGAAATGATAACTTCCCCAAAGGACGACTACAGCCCAGAAATGAACGCTGGCAAAGAGGTAGCCGCCTCAAGAGACATTATGAAGGGGATGCTCCCCTAAAGGAAAGCTCCCCAAATAAGGGAGCAGCACTGGACACACCCGAGCAAATCAACCTCTAAAGGGAAACTTATCTCACAAAACACCTCCAAGACAGCGGAACAATCTTTAACCCCACAAAAGACCCCTCGCCCAAGACATCAGAGGGATCTGCATGGGGTAAAACCGCTGATAAGAGACTCCACCCACAGGAATATAAAGACTTGTACCTTACCAAGTACAAGGAATATATTGAGGGGAATTCCCTCAAGCCAATACCTGGGGACTTGTCCTTCATCACTTCGGACATCCGGGCAAATCAGTTCAAGGGGATGAAAAAAGAGGTAATGGCAGAGCTCCTCCAGAAACTGAATATACCTGCCAAGTATATACACCAGAGGAGCTTCGCGATGTGGGACGTACTGTTCCTCAACAAGGATGAAGCAGAAAATTTCTCATGCACAAAACTTAAATGCGCAGGTATTAAGTTACTGCCAGAGTATCGGGGCAGGAGGAGAATCCGAGGACAAATATTCAATGCTTCTGCTGATCTACGCACAGAACTGCTGGGAGCTTTCCTCAGTAATTTTGTAGAGGTGGAGCGGATGGACCCGGCATGGTCCAAGAGCGGTGTCCACCTGGGAAGTTATACAATAGCAATGCGAGTCAAAAAAGAAGGCTTCCTAGGCATACCAGCAACAATATCTTTCAAGAAAGCCAACATGACAGTGGTGGTTGAGGGTCGGCGCCCTTATTGCTGGTCTTGTCTGAAGCAGGGCCACATGTCAAAGAACTCCCCCCAAAAGCAGCTCCATGCCAACCAGCACCACAAGTAAACACAGTTCCAGTAGCGGGGGTGGCAACAACCACTGAAACTAGGGAATCACCAACATCAGTCCTTGAGTCGGCAAAGCCCAAGGATCAATGGAGTACGGTGGCAGGGCGTAAACGGAAAACCACATCTACCTCCACATCAACCCAACCACCTGCTCAACAACAGTCGCAACGACAACAGCAGCAGCAACAACATAAGCATCAGCATCAGCAGCCGCAGCAACAACAGCTGCAGCAGCCAAAGCCACAAAAGCAGCAGCAACAATAACAGTAACAGCCAGACAAGCAGCAGCACCAACAACCACCGCAGCAGCTTGAGCAGCAGCAACATGAACAACAGGAGCAGCAACCAGAGGAGCAGCAACAACCAACAGTCCCCAGACAAATCGAGACGAGGACCAAGCGGAGAAAAAACTGCTCCGCTGAGAATGAATCAGCTAGTGAGAGGGAGAAGAACCCAACCTCACCACTCTCCAGTTCATTCAAAATGCAGAAAAAGAAAAAGAAAAGAAGAAAAAGGGAAGAAAAGGTAGTCCCCACTCCCTGTGAGCACACACAACCCCAAACAGCAACATAACCCACTTCCACCTCCAAACCACACACTGCACCAACACCAGACACCGCACCAACACCAGACACCACACCAACAAAAGACACCGCACCAACACCAACACCAACACCAACACCAGACACCGCACCAGACACCGCACCAACACCAGACACCACACCAACAAAAGACACCAACACCAACACCAACACCAACACCAACACCAGACACCACACCAACACCAGACACCGCACCAGACACTGCACCAACACCAGACACCACACAAACATCAGACACAACACAAACACAAACACCAACACCAGACACAACACATAACCTGTCCCCACGTAAATGCAGACTGAGCCACTACTCCAAAAAGAAACGAGTGAACCCGGGAGGGGAAGAGACCATCCAGCTTCTCCCGCTCACGGACTTACTGCATCAGAGACTATTCCCAAATGAGGGAGAAACTGTGTTTTATAGACCCACTATCTGTGGCAATGGACTTACACCACCGACAGAGAAAAAAATTAAAACCTCTGCTGGATTGCCAACAGATAGGGGGAAAATACATTAATGTCTCCTCTAATTTCCCGGACGCCCCACTGCTAACAACTTTTGTCAGGCTTCCAGAGGCCTGCAAGACAAACTTGTGGACAATGCTGGAGGCCGCTGAAGGGGCTGTTCCGGGAATTGAACTGATTAGGAAAAATGACCCTTCCCTTGAGGAACTCTCAAAACAATGCAAGGGAAGGGTACCAGTGTTGGTTGACCCGTCACTTTATAGGGCCCTTAAATTGACTTTTCCTTTGGACGTTGGCGGCATTGTGAGAGAAGGGCAGGATACGAAAAACCTGACCACCTGAGCATTGCATACAGTGTCGGTGTCCTTTCCCCAAGTGATTTCGGAGCTGAGTGTAACACATCTTAAGGTAAGTACCATGGCTTGGAATTTGGCTAGTCTGAATGAGAGGGGCTTGAGATCATCGGGCCGAGTGGCTCGCCCCCGGAACGACCTCTTGTCCCTTGGAGTGAATGTGGCTGCGATTCAGGAGACGCATTTCGTTTCTTCTGTGGACTGTCAGGTGCTGGCGTGAGAATTTGAGGTTTCTCAGCATATGGCAGCCCGCGGGAGAAGGGAGTCTCTTTACTGGTTAAACGTACCCTGTCCATGACGGTCGACGTTGTTCATAGGGATGCGGAGGGTAGGCTTGTCGTGGCCAATTTTCCCGTAAAAGATTCTGTGTTTCGGGTGGTTGCGGTTCATGCACCCAGCACCGCTCGTGAGAGGTCTCATTCTTCGGTCAGCTCGACGCATTTGTAGATTGTCGGAAGCGGGTAGTGCTAATGAGGGATTGGAACGCAATCTTAGACCCCAAGATAGATAAGGTAGGAGGCGAATCTAAAGTGTCGGAGAGGTGCGAGTCCAGCCTGGCTGATCTGATGGCTAGATGCGGTCTGGTTGACAGGTTTCGGGTCGAGCATCCGCGGCGGGAGATGTGAACGTGGACTAATAGCGTTCCCTCCTATCCAAACACCTATTTAGACAGGATGTTAGTTAGGAGAGGCGAAGTAAACTTCTTATTCTGTCCTACGTTCACTTTGCTAGGCCAGACGGACCATAAACTAGTTATGGCCCGGCTGAAGCTAGGAAATAGGCATAAGTTAGCGAGGTACTTAAGTTAAACACCTCCCTTCTGAAGATACAAGACTTCCAAGATCAGTTAAGAGAGCTAATTAAAAAGGCACTAGTGGGGGCGGTTACCGGGAGTAAGTGATGGTTAGGTGTCAAAGCCAAGATCAGAAGCTTCTCCGTCAAGTATGCCCAGCGCTTCGCACCAGATAAGGCCAAGCCGAAGAAGCAGCTAGAGCAGAAACTAGCCCAGGCTACGGGGGAGGGTGATAAGGTTAGTCAGGAACTAGCTAAGCAGGACCTTCTACGCGAGACTAGTGAGCGTTACGAAGGCCAAGTAGTTAGAGCTAGGCTTAGAAAGATAGGCAACGAAACAGTCAATTCTGATGCAGATATGCGCCGTGAGTTTTCTAGGCCTGGTTCGGACAAATACATTGCGAAAGTCAGACATCCGGATGGACGCAGCCTGGAATCGACTCGGGAGATCTGCAAGGGGTTTCGAAAACATTTCGAGGAGCGTTTTACGCAGCAACCCGATCTTCCGGACTATTTGTCCGACTCTTCTCGCCTTGAGGCGGCTAGAACGGCTAGTTGCGAGGGCCGGGTGACGGAGCGGGAGGTCTTTACTGCGCTGAAGCAGGTCAGCTGTAACAGATCGCCGGAACTCGATGGTCTGCCATACAAACTATATTTGAGGCTGTCGCCCATGTTTCTGCCTCTTCTGACGGATGTGTTCAACCATTGGTTCGCTCAGGGATCCATCCCAGGGTAAGTCACCAAGGGAGTGATCACATTGCTGAAGAAAGGTGACGGGCATGGAGGGGAAGATTTAGACAACTACAGGCCCATAACTCTGCTTTACACAGAATTGAAGATTTTGGCAAAGGTCCTGTCGAATCTGCTGCAGGCTGTTATCGGCGAGTTGATTGAACCGGAACAGAACTACGCTGTGAATTAGAGATCGATTCAAAACAACTTGCACCTGATTCGCACGATCCTAGAGGGGGGAATAGATGACGACACAGAAGCTGCGCTGATCAATTTAGATCAGTCCAAAGCGTTCGATAGGGTCGACAATCGTTTCCTGGCATCTGTCTTAGAGGCCGCTAGTTTTAAACTGGACTTTTGCAAGTGGATCTCCGTGATGTATCAACAGCCCATGGCTGTCGTGCAAGTCAACGGAAAGCGCTCGAAACCCTTTGTTATCTCTCGGTGGGTTCGTCAGGGTTGTCCGGTGTCGCCCCTACTTTATGTCCTGGCCTTGGAGCCCCCCCCCCTCCCACTATTATTATTTTGCTTGCTTTTTTTTTGTGACTGTCACTTTGAGAAAAGTTCGGTTTGCCTACCCCGGTCATTATTTATGTACGACTTTTTAAAATGTGGTTTTGCATTTAACGACCCGCGCTATTTTTAAAATGGTATTTTAAAGTTGGTGCTAATGCACTTACTGATCCGCGCTATTTTTTTAAATCGTATTTTCAAGTTTAATTAAAGTTTTATGATATGTTTCTTTTTATTCAATTGTAAGGTTAAAGTACAGAATAGGTACAAAGTACCATCCCCATGTTAAGAATGGCTTTTTAAATAATAACGTTATTATTCCAGCACGGATTAATAAGTGCATGAGTACCTTAAAGTTAAATGTAAGTTTTGTGAAATCTTTTTTAGTAGATTGTAAGGTGAAGGAAAATCTTCAACAGTGTAGTAAATAATGGGCAATCAACAATTCCCCACTATCCAACAAACATGAGGTTGTTTGCTCAGCAACCGAGAAGGCTAACATGCTTGCTATTCGGTTCGCCTCCAACTTCACACTGAACCCTACAAACCAACCCCTCCCTGACTTTCCTTTGCTGACAGACGCCGCATTAGACGATCTGAAAATCACCCCATCTCAGGTGCATGCAATCATAAAAAATCTTGACACTTCAAGAGCATGTGGACCTGATCTCATCCCGGCTATGCTATTAAAAAAGTGCTCCGCTGAAGTAGCGCCGGTTCTCTCCAAACTTTACAACAAATGCCTTAAGGAATCTTGCTTTCCTGCCTGCTGGAAAACTGCTTCTGTGGTACCAGTTTTCAAGAATTCTGGTGAAAGAACAAACCCAGTAAATTACCGCGCCATTAGCCTCCTCCCACTTTTCGCCAAAATAGTTGAGTCCATTATTAACCAAGCTTTAGTCCATCAACTTACAAATGCTAAACTTTTGACCGACCAACTATACGGATTTAGGCAAGCCCGTTCCACGGCAGACATCCTAACTGTAATCTCTGAACGTATATTCCATTCACTTGACAAAGCAGGGGAGGGCAGAGCGATAGCTCTAGATATATTAAAGGCTTTTGACAGGGTATGGCACGAAGGTCTTCTCAGAAGAATCAGATCATACGGTATCACTGGAAGAATCTTTAACATGAATCCTCAGATAAGAGAAACATCCAGGTTGTCATCGATGGTCGTACATCCAAACAATATGATATAAATGCGAGAGTTCCCAGGGGTCTATCCTTGGACCTCTATTATTCCTAATATTCATAAATTACCTCCCTGACAAAACTGCCTCTGAGATGGGTATATATGCTGCTGACATCACTCTCTATAACCGACACGACAGGAAAAGAAATGAATACATATCTAGAGAAATGGCAAAAACACTAGAGGATGACCCCCGATCTGTAGTGGAATGGGGACAAAAATGGATAGTCACATTCGAAGCTGCTAAGACTAAACTTGTTTCCTTCAATAACTACAAGAAAGCTTCTCTACCATCAATAGCAATGACCAAAGACTCTTTATCTGAAAGTTCATCTTTTAAACTCCTCCACCTAACGTTCACAGGAAACATAAGTTGGAAAAATTACATTGAGAGCATTGCCAGAAACGCTACAAAAAAGGTAGGTTCTCTCTACCGTACTAGAAAACTACTAACGCCCAAAAGTATCCTGTACATCTATAAGGCCACCATTCACCCATGTATGGAGTATTGTTGTCATATTTGGGCTGGTGCATCTGCTACTAGTCTCTCACTCCTAGACAGGGTTCAAAAGAGAGTCGCCAACCTAATAGGTCCTGAACTGTCATCTAAGCTTCAGCCTCTGTCCTATCGACGTAATGTAGTATCCCTCTGCCTGTTCTACAAGTATTTCAATGGTGAATGCTCTGATGAACTGCAAGCACTTGTGCCCCCTCGACGTAAGTACCCCCGACAAACCCGACAAGCAGCAAAATCCCACCCCTTTACAGTAGAGATCCCTAGATGTAAGAGAGCCTTTTACTTCAGTAGTTTCTTTCCTAGAACCGCTGGACTTTGGAAATCCCCTCCGAGTTCCTGCTTCCCCAACTGTACTGACATGCAGAAGTTCAAGTGTAACGTGAATCGACATCTTGCTGCCCAACTCCCCACATAGTACCCCTGTAGCTTATGTCCCTGATAGTAGCCACCTACAGCAGAGTGGCGATGTGCTTTGCTTGGGGCGAAATTTCAATAATAAAACAAAAGGTACAGAATAGTTATAAAAACCCTATCCACCCAAAATTAAATAATAGGCTTCTAAATAATGACGTTATTATTTTAGCGCGGGTGTTGAAATGCAAAAGTACTTTTTTTTTGTCTGATCATTATTTGTTTTATTGTTTTAATATATACATCTCGCCTATATCGTTTATATGTATGAAGTGTTTGCGCGAAACCGGAGATACTAAACGGGACTCTTGAACCCGAAAGCAAGCAAGTCGCTTATATATATATATATATATATATATATATATATATATATATATATATATATATATATATATATATATATATATATATATATGGTGAGTTAAACCGAGTCAAAAACCCCAGATTTTTATATTTTTAATTATGGGAATATAAGTGTAATGTAAATGTTAGCAAGTATGATTAAATATTGGGCCCCATTTTGGAAACCCGTGCAGATTCCCGAGATCGAAATAATACACTTGAATGTCGGAGGTTACATCGGCCGAAACGTTCTGAGAATAACTATCAAGATGAGAACAGTAATTCGAATAATCAAATGAAAAATAAAATGAATTTCATTTTCATCTGTGTATTAAATAATCCAAAAAGGTTGATTTGCCGCAATACTAAGCAAACCAGTTTACATTATTATCTTGTCAGACTCGTGGCGTAGTGGATAGAGTCCATGGCAAAATTCAGTTGTAAAGTTACACTCTTCTGGAGTTTGAAGGTTCAATCTTCAGAGCGTGCGATTCTCAGAATGCAACCATGCTTAGGACTTCTACCCAGTCATGCCTGACGGAATGAAGACATTCTACCCCCCAGAGGCTTAAATGAAGGGTACTGTTCTAAATTCCGTGCAGAATTCCGAGTTCGACAGAAAGATTCCCGAGTTCGACAGGGAGATTCCCGAGTTTGACAATATACACCTGAAGAAGATCGGAGGTTACATCGATGGAAATACTGTGAAAAGTAGACTCAAAATGAGAATAGTAACCCGAAGAATCCAAATAATTCGAATAATCGAGCCTTATCTAAAAAAATCTGAAACAGTGTACATGTGTTAATTCGACCCACCACGTGGTTCATTGGTAAGGCCGCCCCTGCCAGATTTAGTGATAAAATACCTCCTTACTTTGTTTCATCGTATGTAAAAACATCAGATTTCAAAAGCTTTTTTCTTGTGCACACCAATACATCTTAATCAATGAATCGCTAAAGTTATAAAGTTATAACCTTTTCTTCTGTTAAGCATCTGTCATGCTTGATAAATAAGAGGTCGTGAAAATATCTCTTTACAAACTGTTAAGATAATGAATGCCATAAATCTGAGCTAATACTTACACTTAGACAGCGGCAGGAAGAATAAATTGAAGTTTTTAAGAATAAGTAATCCAAAAATCTGGAATTCGAGATTTGTTGTTGACGTTCATGGTTGACTTGATGTGTAACTTCGTTCCATTCAAAAAAGTCAAGTAGTGTTAAGTTTGGATCGTGTTAAGGAAAAAAAGCGATAAATTCAATTACTGTGAATCGTTTAAGAGAATCGAGTAACGTTATTTTCTACTAGATGAAATTCCCGTATACGCAGGGCCTTGCTATTTAAACTTTTCTCAATAATTATTATTAGGGCCGTGACAACAGAATATTCTTTTCGGTCTTTTGACTCTCAAGTGTATATCCGACACAGTAAAACGCAGCCAATCAACCGAGAACCACATCAGTCTAAATAAAATCATATCAGATATTAACGGATATATACTCAAGAGTCAAAATAATGAAAAGAATATGCTGGTGTCACAGCCCTAATTAATATATTCGTAAAAAAATATCTACTATTATATAAAAGGTACAGTGTGAGTTAGTTCTCTATTGACTCGAAAACGGTTTGAATTTTAGTCACCTCAGGAGGTAGTTAAAATTTTTTTAAGCACCTTAGGTAATAGTTGCTCTTACAAAATCAACTTACTGCAAGAGTGCGCGAAACAGGTACCCGAGCGTACAGCAAAGTTCCGCGCGAAGTGTGGGTATCTTTGCTAGTATATCGCTATTTATTTTCCTACACGTTCGTCACACATAAGAATATTATACACACAATTATATATATATATATATATATATATATATATATATATAGTCTTCGACATACAGTTCTGTTTCGTTGTATCACAACTCATCACTGCTGCTAGACTAACACCTCTCCCCCAAGCCGAGGATTGAACCTAGGACCATCCCGTAGACACTCAGCAGTTCTACCGATCGACCCACGGGAACGGCGCCCGTAAATAATCTCGCCAAATGTCTATTTAAACAAACATCCGTCCACCACTTTTACAGTGCTCTAACCGCTTGTTTATGAACAAAGAGCGAGCGTCGCATTTATCAGCCAATTAAGTAGCGTGTGAGATTACTTACGACAGTGCTCTACCCAAAGAGGGGGGCTTTAAATATGTATATATATATATATATATATATATATATATATATATATATATATTAATGAGAATGTGTGTGTGTGTGAGGACACTTGTCAACCTATATACTCAACGAATTTTAGATCTACAGATTGAAATATAGTATATAGTTTACTCAGATATGTGGAAAACTTTTTAATAGGTTTTCATCCGAAAAAGTGTTGCTAAGGACTCCAAAGTGACAAATTCGTATGTGGGACTCATCGAAGTTTTATCTGTTTGTTAACTGTTTCACGAGTTCATTGGTTTGTATTTTTAGGTAGTTTGTAAAAGTCTTTTTTTTTAATTCACGAACCGGTTTCAAAAAAATCAAAATGGCAGCGACTTTGAAATGGAGAGCCCCGTTTTCAATTTGGGACTCATCGAATTTTTATCTGTTTGTAAACTGTTTCACGATTGCGCACGCACAAGTCGTTCACATGAGAGATTACTTATGTTAATAATAAGTAAGTTTGAAAACACTTGTTAAAGATCATGGCAAGCTGGTCTAATGTTTATCGCACTTGACTCAATATCTTTAGGTTTTAGTTTCGATCTCTGCTAGAGCATTTTTTTTTTACTTACAAGAAGTGAACTGTCTAGAAGAAAACAATATTCGCATACACATGTCTCAGGTTCTGTATGAATTAAAATATAATATTGACGAAGCAACACCGGTCGGCCTACTAGTATGTATATATTAGAGATGGGATTATTCCAATATTCTTTTCGATTCCTATACAATTACGAATACTGTACTAGCTTCCCGATTCCGATAAAATTACCGCCTCTAATTCTTTATAAATCTGTTAAATGCCGACTCTATAAAAATATATACGAAATCTGGACAAATAAAAATATCATATTTAAGCGTATTTTGCGCCCGAGCTAAACCAGCCCCCCCTCAGTAGTATAATAATAAATAGGAAATATGCATTAATCAAATTATATATATATATATATATATATATATATATATATATATATACACTAGCAGAAGTACCCGTCGTTACCCGACGTTGACTGGGTTCAAAAACAGCCTACAGAAAATGGACTGATTGATGAAAGTATGATAGGTTATGAAAAGGAAGGGACTGTAAAGAGATAGGTTTTGATACTCAAAAATTTTACCCTAAGCAAAATAAGATGAAAGTAAAAATAATTTTCACGAAAATATATTTTTTTATATCAACTTTGTTTCCATTCGTAGCCAAGAGTGACCAACAAAATGATGTTTCCTTACAAAGAGAAAATGTTATATATATAATAATATAAATTTACAAGAAATAAATGTTACCATAGTCAATGAAAGTTAATTTTATGGTAGAAAAGTTCATTGGTTTGTATTTTAAAGTAGTTTGTAAAATTTTTTTTTTTAATTCACGAACCGGTTTAAAAAAGATCAAATGGCAGCGAATTTGAAATGGAGAGCACTGTTTCAATTTGAAGGAGGGGCACCTGAGCATTGTGTGTTAGCAATTTAAGAGAGCTCCGTCAACGTAAGGAATATTTATAAACATATTTTAATGTTTTCCGTTATTTTGTGCTTGAGGAATATTCGATTATGGCGTGTGTAGTTTATATAAAATTGATTTAAGTAGTTATCGCCTCAAATTTCGTTTTAATTTCCGGTTCGCTGAAATTATTTCAAGTCAAGAGCATTAAAAACTATTTCAAAACAAAAAAAAAACATGAACTGAACTTTTATTGACTATGGTAACATTTATTTCTTGTATATTTATTTTTTTCGGGTAGTCGTTTGTTGGCTTTTCTGCTAAACACTCTTACTAAATAATATCGACGAAATATCGAAAAACAAAGAAACAAAAACAGTTTTAAAAGATAATGAAGCTTTACTTACTTTAGTAAAATAATCCGAAACAGCAAAATGGGATATTAAAAAAGTAAACACCTATTTACTTTAGTTTGTTAAAGCAAAGAATCGATATAAATATGAATAAGAAGAAAATGGCGCCCTTTTCAAGCAGAACAGCTTCGTTTCAGTTTTACAGTATTGAACGGTGTAGTATTGCGTCGTCGGATTCAGGGTTGTACTATTGTAATGTAAAGAACCCGCAGAAAGGGTTATAATCAACTGACAAAAAATACACTGACAAAAAAAGATTAAACAAATATATAAATAAAAATAAAAAGGTTATGTAAATGTTTTTGAAAAGACACGTAATCACGTGAGCAAGATTTTTTCCTTGTTTATACACGATAACAAGTAACGTTCTTATCTTTTATTATTGATCTATTTATCTATTTTCGACAGATTGCCACGTGCAAGTGGAGAAGGAAAAAACAGAGTTATGCAAAATTTGTGTCGAGAATTGTTTAAAGTTCCGACTTTTTTTTGGCTTTCACTTTAATAAGAACGTGAATTTATGAGGTGAATTTATTCGACACAATATAATTCAACTAAAAAATAAATTAATAAAAGCTAACGTGAATTAAAATTAAAGTTAAGGTGTTATTGTAGACCCTCACCCCTTTTAAAAAACCTTGTTAAACTTTGCGACATATTTACATTCTATGGAGGTCAGCTGCGAACAAACACACAATAATTTTATTATACCATTTTTCTTCAAACTGAAACATAATTATCAAAGTATACTTACGCAAATAGATATGAAAAGTCTTTATTAAAGTTTGTGCCTATTTCTATTTATGGAGGCCAGGTGCGAACGCAGACCCCACAATTTTATTATCTCATCCCTATTTAAGTTGAAACATACTTATCAAAGTATTCTGAAGTACATCTATATCAAAAACACTTGTAAACGTTTTTTTTTTTTTTTAAATTTTTTATTTCCATACTTTGTGGACCAGGCGCGAACGCAGACACCATAATTTTAATGAACTACCGTTCTGCCAGACCAAACATACCCATTCCTGTGTCTCGATACATCTTCTATCATTATATGTAACCAGTTTCTTAAAATAGTCAACCACTTAGGAGCCTATTGGTGACCACACACACACACACACACACACACACACACACACACACACACACACACACACACACACACACACATTCAGCCTTATATTATATATATATATATATATGTATGTATATATATTACAATAATAATTTTTTATTACCTGCAGACACTAGTGTTTCATCCTGTCGGGAATCATCAGTGCAGGGTGATACAATTACTACCGGTATGGAAACATATGTTTGTAACTTATCTATAATCTAAAAAACAACGGAATCGATTGCCTTTTTTTAAGCGTTTTTTTTTTTAATATAGATATTTAAGATTAAAAAATATAATTTAAAAGATGACTTTTTTCGAAAAAAATATATGCATGTATGTGTGTGCGTGTATATATATATATATATATATATATATATATATATATATATATATATATTAAACATTAAGTGGCAAGCACAAGTACCCGATACTGAAGTCATTGTGAGAGCATGTTGCTCTAGTGTTGAGACCCTTGTAATCAGATCTCACCTTCGTTGGGTGGGCCACTTAGTTCGAATGAAAGATCGTAGGCTACCAAAACAACTTTTTACGGGGAGCTGGAAAATGGCGCAAGCACCTCAACACAAGCCTAGGTAGAGGTTCAGTGACTCTACCAAGAATAATTTGAAAGTCTTACAAATCGACATCGACACATGAGAAGAACTTACTCTGCAAAGGCCGAAGTGGCGAAAGCGTGTACGTGAAAGTTGTGATGCTCTAGATAAAATAAACCAGGCCTACAGCAATCTTTAGCGAGAGCCTCTCAAAAGTTTAATCGATGGTCTTAACCATGACACACGGAGCTGGAAATGCCACACTTGTGAAAGAGTGCTTTTGTCAAAAGCTGGCTACGTCACCAACCTTAAGTCGCACAAAACTCCTGTTCAAGTCAAATTTGCACTTATTAGTCCGAACCAAACGATCTGTTTAACATGCAGCAAAGTTTGCAAGTCTACTGCTGGTTTGGGAAGACATGTGATTGTTCATAGAAATACCCTTCAACCTCCAGAGGAAGTCAACTCGATGGAAATTGCTCAATTTGTATGTCGCATCTGCGATGTGCAAATCTGCAGCGGGAGTGCAGAGTCATCTGAGATGGCGTGGACGACAAGATTTGGAGAACTCAATATGACGGACATCATCTGGAAAGATGCAGCAATCATCATATATAAATGAATGTATGTATATATATATATATATATATATATATATATATATATATCATAAATATATATGTATATATATATGTATTTATATATGTATATATATATGCATGCATATATATGTATATATATGTATGTATATATATATGTATATATATGTATGTATATATATGTATGTATATGTATATATATATATATTATTGGAAGTTTGTAATCTTTAAAACTATATAAAAAAAACTTACTTAATTTTTATATTTTTTATCATTCGTTGGAAAACTAATTAGTCAGTAAGTCGTTTAATCACCTGCAATCAATGCATCAACTTGCTCTCTCGAATTCACAATAGTCCTCATGTAAATTTAAGGGATCATCAGTTGTTTACCATTAAACACTGTTTCGGGGATATATATATATATATATATATATATATATATATATATATATATATATATATATATATATATATATCCAAACTGTTTCGCTGTATCCTAGCTCTTCATTGTAACTAGACTACCATCCACCTTAATCTATAGTCGCACAAAGCTCTTTCGTCGTAAAGAAACAAGTGGAACACTTTATTAATGTTTACATAAAAATACGACATACAAGCGCCAATTCTCTTGTTTTATAGTAAACTGTCGACTATTAACTATATAATTGTAGGTTCGATTCCTGGAGCACTTTAGATATGTGATAGAGCGAAACAGTCGCTCTGTGAATGAGTATCTATACATGTGTATGTGTGCGCGGACGTGTGTGTGTGTGTGTGTGTGTGTGCGTATGTATAATTGTTCGTACGTATATTTAATCGAATTGAGGTAATAAATTTACAAGTGTACCAAGTAAGTTTCTTTCTGACATTTAATCTGCTCCGTTAATCGCTAGAAATAATAATACGTTTTATTTTTCGAGCCACGAAAAACGAAAAATGGAAAGAAATGATGCTTTTTTTTTTTTTTTACTTTAAGTGGTGGTGGTGGTGGTGGTAGCAGGCATCGGACAAACGGTATGGACGGAAAAGCTCCCCGCCCCCGCTGGCGAATAAACAATTGCGAATCATATAAAATCTATCTCGATGCTGTCGATGACAGCATTATATCTCGCTAATAGAAAAAAAAACAACACTATAATAAATAAAAAATAAAAAATAAATCATGCACCGAATTCACAGTTAAGGACACCATTATTGCTGTTGTTGTCTTGACTTTTTCTACTTTCACATTTTTTTGTATTCTACTACTACTACTATTACTACTACACTTACTACTGGTACTACTACTACTGGTACTGCTACTGCTACTACTTATAAGAACAATAATAATCACAACAACAACAACAACAACAACTATCTAGTAAATAATCTCCTTTCTAAACCTAAATACTCGTAAGATAGATGCTTTATTCTGGTTTTAAAGAGTTAAGCAGAACCGATGTCCTGAACTCTCCCATCCGCCCCCCCCCGGTATAGAACGCCAGTATCTTCTTTCCAAAGATTACTTATATACCTCTCTTTCCGCTTACTCTTTATTTCTACCTGTCTTTTCAATAATCATCTTTCTGTTCTTGTTAGCTCCTCCTCACATCAAGTGGTTGCATAAGTTCCTTTTGAAAGTCGTCTGAAGTATGTAAAATTATATGTCCTTTTAATCTGCAGCCTCCGATAATATTACACGTCCTTTGCTTAAACTATTACGGCTCTTGCCGTTTAATTACGTTCATTCTATTTAATTTACTAAAAGGCCGCCCGGTTGTAAAATACGCTTAAATATATTTTAATTAATGCGGCTTTCGTATTTATTATAATATTATATTGAACCAAATATATAGTCATGATTAAAAAAAAAAATGACTTGTACGCCACCACCGAGTATCGAAACCAAAACGTTTAGCTTACCATTTTTTCCTCTGCTGAGCTATGAAGACATGTTTGCTGCATTGCTAAAAATTAAAACATGAACCAATAGCTATTACGTTATGCATGCATATTTGCAATGCCGTCGTTCGACCTTCACCTGACAAAATTTATTAAAAAAAATATTACACTTTTGTACCGATTTTTCCGGAATAAAATCGAAATATAAAATTTCGCATGGGTTTGAATACCTTATATATGAAGTTTCATGTATGTAGACCAAAAATGTTACAGAGGAGTTTGGTAGGCATATATTTTTAAACAAAAATATATACGTATACATAAATATATATGAGAATAGTTTTGTGCTTACTATAAGCTTTTTACGCGAACATTACGCAAGTATCAATCATGTAGAATATCTGCATGAATATAATTACACGTAATAGTTGACTAAAGATGATCATCCCATTAGAAAACCGAAAAAAACTAATTGTGAATTAATTAAAACGACTGTTTAAAAGAATATGCAAATTAGCTAGATCTTTTGCTGGTGAATGCAATTCAACGACCCATATATAAGAAATTTGTATTTTCTTTGTAAATAAATAGAAGGAAGGGAGTTTAATATGAAGTATCAATACACAAAATACCCCAAATTCATAGGAATATGGATGGATAGAAGAAGATTATATGCGAAAAATTAATATTATCACAACTGTTAGCATTCATACATTTCTTTCTCCATATATTATGTAATTTGTTACATGTGAACAATCATGTTACATATCATATTCATCATGTTTGTGAAAATGTTCCTGCACATGCACACACGTTCACAAAAATAATAAATATGAAATGTTACATATATATATAAAATATGTAAATAAACATATTCCAAATATCAGTTTACGGATGTTCTTATTTATTATATTTAAAAACGATATTTTACTTTTGCCCTACATTTTCTGGAATTGAATAAAAGCATTAAGTTATATATTTTTTATAAAAAAAAAAAATAATAAACTGCGCAAAAATGAAATGAAACAAGCAAGAAATCCTAATATTCAAATAATTTAAAACGAGATTTGAACGAGATCTTGTGTATATTTCCGATTCCGGTTATAAAACATGAGTATCGACTGAAGAGAGCTTGGTGTGGGTATCTAAAACGGTCCCCTATTATCAGGTTTGAAACAGACGGTATCGATGACTTATCTAATCTAAACTTTCTGCAAATAAAAATACAAATAATACGCTCTTATTTTTGGAATTTTCATCTTATAATAGAGCACTTTGCTAGAATCCTTTATACAAAAAATATAACTATATATATATATATATATATATATATATATATATATATATATATATATATATATATATATAATTCTATTTATAGTATTCCGAATTTTACTGCTTTTACTGTGTTTATATAATGTAAAATTCGGTAATCGTTCATATACCAATAAGTTTTAAGCCAAAAAGAGATGACTTAAACTATAAGCTACAAAATTATCATATTTCATAATTGAGCATTCATATATTGTTTTAACAAAATCAAGACATCAAGGAATGGATTGATAGCAACAAATAGTGTATTTCATCGTTAGTTACAATTGTTTCAAGACTATTCGGAAAATTTAAAACCTAATCCCGTTTGAAAATTTTCACAAGAACAGCCTTTCGTCAGACGTATCGAATAAAAAACATTAACAATGAGCAATATGGAATCCATTTTCATTATAAGGAAAAACATGAGAAAATATTTTACCTACATCTCATCCTTCCAAAACTTTTTAAATATATATATATATATATATATATATATATATATATATATATATATATATATATAAATGAAATTGTCTGTGCATGTGTCTGTGTATGAACATTTCCCTACCAAACTACTTTGTCAATTTTCAGTCTACAGACTCGATATTTTACATAAGGAGTATTGAGATTTGGGAAAATCTATTTAAGCAGTTGTCAGCCAGAATTTTGGCTTCCAAGGAGTAAAAGTTTAGCGATTTGTCATTTAACTCTACCAAACTCCTCTGCCAATTTTGAAATTGAAATTTTAGATGTAGGTTCCTTGGACATGGTTCAAACTTTTTAATTTGATTTGAGCCCAAAACAATTCATGTTAAGGGATCAAAGTTGGGGTCAAAATTAAAAAAAAATTGACCTCTGCGTTCTGCCAGATTACTAGACCAATTTTTGGTCTAAACATTTGAATTTTTATATAAAGTTTATTCAGACATAGGGAAAGCTTTTTAATTGGTTTTTGGCCGAAAATTTGGCTACTGAGGGGTCAAAGTTAATTTTTTTTTTTACATTTACGGTCTCTAGCCAACTCTTCAGCCAATTTTGTGTCTAAACATTTGAATTTTTAGATGTAGATTACCTGAACACAAGTCAAACTTTTTAATATATATATATATATATATATATATATATATATATATATATATATATATATATATATATATATGCATATATATATATATATATATATATATATGCATATATATATATATATGCACATGAAAGTATGAACAGTATATAGGCCCCCACAAAAACACACAAAAATACGATTGTGAAGCACTTAGAACTTTCACTCACTCATATCTAACAACACGGGAGAATGTTATAACTCCGTGGATTCAATAAATGATTTCATTCTAAATTTTGAACAGATCGCCGAGTTCGACAGAAAGATTCCAGAGTTCAACATGAAAAAGGTCGGAGGTTAAATCGATCAAAACGTTGTGCGAATAACACTCACGATGAAAACAGTTGTCTGAAGAATTCAAATAATACGATCCACGTAGTAATACAAAGGGAAGAAGTCCAGTGAAAATGTGTTTCACAGATTAGATGTTTTTAAAAAGACCCCATGTCTCTTTAAATGCCATCAGATGCTGGGCATAGGGACGAAGAAAGAAAAAGTTTGCAGTTGTGGTAGGAAAACGAGCTCCTGCTGTAAATGTATATACCAAGAAGCAACTGAAAATCAGAGATCAAAATTGTATGCAACAGGTGCGTTTGTAAATTAAATGACTCACAAAATGTACCATATCAGAGATAACCCAGATCACTACTACTCCTACTGATGATGATGATGATGATGATGATGATACTTTTACTACACAAAATAGTTGTCAAAAGTTAAAGAGAATGGAAGGACCGAGTAGTAGTGCTGAGACGATTAATTGAAATCGAAAAAAATCGAAACTTTTGACGATATCGGAATCGGCATCGGAATCGAAAATGTTTTTCCTGTTTTTTTGATTTTGCATTTTTTTTGTACCTTTGTTTAAAATTTAACTTTCCATTACTGGTACAAATAATAAGATAATACACATTTATATATTTTGAACTACGAGTAAAACTAAAATCCATAGATTCCGACTACCCTAAAGTGTATTTTTTTTTACATTACCGCCAATGTATATATATATATATATATATATATATATATATATATTACACAGTATTTACGATAATCCGCCCCCCCTCCCCCGAGAAAAATGAATATGTATAACAAAATATTTAATGATTAAAAAAAAACTCGGAACCGGAATCGGTAATTGCATCGGAATCAGGAAAAATATTACTACCGAGGAAAGAAATCATTAATCATTCCTTCACTGGATTAGTGCGAAGAATACTGGGAACTTAGGGGAACTCATCATGGCCAAAATTCCAGGAAATACCAACGGTCGTTCCCAGCAAGAAATCAATGTTGCGAAATCACAAAGTCAGTGGCAAAGGTTCTCGAAAAAGTTGGAGAGTTTTGGAAATCTGGGGAGACTTGTTGTCACCCAGACTCCAGGGAACACTACTCTGAAGATGGCGAGTGTGAGAATTCCTAGTGAGTACGAATAATACTGAGAATACTAATGATGCTATTACTAATAACAGGGAGAGGGCCGGAGTACTTACGCGAATAATAATCTCGGTTTTGGACGAACCTCGGACCCGTAGATCTTGCCTTATCCTCACCGACCACAACCTCTATCCGCAGAGTCGTGACAAAAATATTATCTATGAATGAATAAATCACACAGCACCTACCGTAAATAGACCCTGCCCCGCCGGGGTCCTCTGTCTCTCTGAGACGAGTCACCCCTCCCCCTGCAGGCGAAAATGTTTCTGGTAGAAAAAGCAATTTCCCCGGCGTTATTAAAAGAATCGACAGATTGTCAAACGAAGGAATTTATGATATTGGTCGAGAATATTAAAGAAAATGCCCGACGACGATGACGACGGTGACGATGACGACGACGACTACACCGCAAAACGATTGTCAAAGTTAAAGCGAAAGAAGTTTCGCTGATAATAAAAAAAAGGAGGAAATGAAGAAGCGTTTAGCGAGAAGAAACAGTGCGAAGTCTTCGAGTCTTCACACAAATATAGAAACTGATATGAGTTTTGTTAATAATACATTTGTCATATAAGTGACTTGCCTTGCCATATCGGAATTGGAAATGGGCAGTTATGTTTTTTTTAGGTGTTGTTTAATATTTAACATTGTTTCCTGTTATTAAATATTTTATTAAAACTATATTTTTATATTCATTTTAAAACGAAAATCATTTTAAGTTGATTCAGTCATTTCGCCTCCTAACTCATTCGAATTGACAGGCAAAGTTCGACCATCATTTAACACGATACGCACGCACACACACACACACACACTACACACACATACATATAGAATAATATAGTCGCATTCCTGTCTGTTTGTTCGTTCACAATTTACTTAATATGTACAAAAAAAAAAAGGTACACTTAGAAACGGACTCTTATTAACGTACACTCTAATTCCTGCATGCTTTCTATATGTACTATTAATTCAAAAGAATCAACATTCAAGAGGCTATCTCATTTGCATATTACATTTAAGAAAATCTGTTTTAATAATTAGCTCTAAATTTTTAATGGAAATTAATAATAGAATGGTTTTAAGTATTCTATTTAGAAATATTCTATAAAGTTGATTCACTTACTTTATTTTCAATTTTATTTACATTTAATTAAATTTCCTTTTAATTATTACTATAACCAAAATCAGTTGTGCTTTAAAACGTAAAGTTTCATTTAATTTATGAGTTATTTCCCTTTTAAGATATGAGATTTCATTTCCCTGGTTGAATTTCATAGATGAATATGGCTAGATTTTATGGTTTCAAAAATCCAAAATGTGGTCAACTTTCAGGAAAATTATTACGATTACATTACTTAGAATATTTGGTGAATTGCGCAACTCTTGCCACAAGAATTTCATGCTTTGGCACCCGTACAGTGAGTATCTATAATCTGTTAAGACTGAAGGAACCTAATATATATATATATATATATATATATTGGTAATATTGCCTAAACACACACACACACACACACACACACACACACACACACACACACAGATATATATGTGTGTGTGTGTGTGTTTAGGCAATATTTTTCATTCAGTCAACCGTTGTTAAAAAAACAAAGAGTTTATATTTAATGATTTTTTTTCCGAATGCTTCTTATCTTTTTGTGTTAAAATCAGAAAAAATAATGTAAATTCCATAGGTGTCATAAACGTTTTCGATTCTACGTCGAATCATCATCGGATGTAAAAAGCAAATGAACAAGGAAGCTGAAGAGAAAAAGAAAAGGATGGAGAAAAATAGGGGAATCTCGATAGCAGCTGCGAGATTAGCATTTGTTAGATAGCTAGACAGTTAGACGTTAGAATATTAGTGGGGGGGGGCGTTAACAACTATAATTGGGTCGTCAGAATTTAGTCTGGGTCCAACTCTCTTCCTGATCTTCATTAATGATCTTCATAAACATTTATGCTGACGACACTACCATCTTTGGCAGTACATCAAAGACAATAAACGACCAAATTCTCTCTGATGTTCTCTTCTTTGATCTTGAGTACCTGGTACAATGGGGAAAGGAGTGGCTGGTTACTTTTAATGCATCTAAAACCAAGCTTCTATCTTTACATCATCAACGTTCTGTTCCCCATCTGGCATCAATTGAAATGAATGGCTCTCGTCTTAGGGATACTCCATGTTTTGTCAAGCTTCTGAGCTTGACATTTACTCCTGTTCTTAAATGGAACATATACATCAAATCCGTTGCCAAGGTCGCTGGAAAAATGGTAGGATCCTTCTATCGATTCAATAGATATCTACCAGCTGATGCAATTCTCTACCTATATGAGTCAGGTACGTCCAAGGATGGAGTATTGTTGCCACATCTGGGCAGGAGCTGCTAGAAAGATCTTATCCTGCCTTGACAGAGTTAAAAAAAAGACTTCGTAGCCCAGTAAGGGGATGTCCTTTTTATTTTCCTTGCAATCTTTTTATTACAGAAGAGACGTTGCGAGCCTGTCTCGAGTTTATCGTCTGAGCTCCAATCTATGGTCCTCCTTGCAAAATTTTCACGAGAAACACTCATCTAGCTAAAAACACTATCAATAATTCCCCATTCTTTATCTGTGCCTAAACCTAAACGTAGATTCCTTGAACAAAGCTTCATTCTTAGAAAAATTGCACACCAGTTGGGCTGTCTTCCGTTAGCCTGCTTTCCAGCTGATTATAATATGATTGTCTCCAAGTCTAATGTAAACAAGTTCTTGATGAGCTGTTCACCTTAAATAATCCAATTTACTAAATTTATACTACTAACGATTCCTATGATATTGTCCCATTGACTACTGTACATACTTTAACCCTTATCCTCGAGTGGCCTCTGCGCCTTGAAAAGTGGTGACTCCTATGTAAAAGAAAACTGCTTTATTGCCCACTACGATAAAGTGTTTATAAAGCCCAATGTAAACAAATTCTTATTCAATCGTCGTCATTAATAATTAAATTCTGATCAATTTTTAATATCTATCAGTGCTGGCGATATTGTATAATCATCAACCCGAACATCTTATTAACTTTTAGCGGTGAGTGATCTTTTCTAATTGATAAGCGGTAACTTTTGAGTTAAAAAACAAAGAAAGAAACAAACAAACATAGCCTTACTTATTTTGTCTGTGGCATTTTGCTGTACAACATCGCAATCTTACATTTATTTTAGAATTATAACTTTAGAACTATGAGGTTTTGGTAAATTATTTTTTATTTTTTCCTTATCTTTGTATTTAAAAAAATATTTTTCTATTTAGTAGTTATTTCAAAATAACTTTTATTTTTCATCTACAGTTCTTGGTTATTTTGTTTTCTATAAAAATATTAAGGCAATTCATAAAATTTAAATATTTTGGCGATCCGTTCGCGTTATGTTCGCACGATAAATTAGAAAATTTTAATTTCAAAGATACCGACAAATTACTAAATAATAGATGCAAAATAATAATCAACTGTAGACACTGAATAAACTTTACATATAACAAAAAGAAATAAAGAAATAAAATCAAACGCATTTGAATAAAAACTAAAATATACAATATAAATATAATAAGGCCGATAGTCATTAGTCGCGTGCTCTCGTGTAAGGAATGAATGCGTGAAATGTAGGATTGACATGAAATTCTTAAAGATAAACTAAACTGACCGAAAAATGAGCTGAAATGACTTAAATAAATAAAAAGACTTAGAATGACTTTAATGAACTTAAGGATGGATTGAATGACCTTAAGAATGACTTAAATGCTTAAAAGTAACTGAAATTCTTCAAAAACAACTTGAATGATCTGGAAAATGACTTTAATGACTTTGAGACTGACTGGTTATAAAGTGGGTGATCATTTTACATTAAATCAATACAGAAAAGTGATCCCCGACTTTATATCACAATAAGTACATCATGTAGTAAGAACAGATACTGCACTTTGATCTAGGCCAAAAATCCAAGAAAAGGGTATTTATTTGCTCCTCCATCGAGAAAATTCGGCACAAAGCCGATTTTTAATGTGAGGAATGAAGGGGAAATGGGGACCAACTCCCCGGGGAGTAAGGGAGCTGGATAGTGACAATTGGTATGAAGGGTTGCCCCTACATTGAAAGGTCTTATATATGGGGTTGCCCCCACATATGGTCTTTGCTTGCAGTATCTGCCGGAACAGATACTACACTTTGATCTTGGCCAAAAGACCAAGAAAAGGGTATTTATTTGCTCCCCCACCGAGCAATTTAGGCACAAGGCCGATTTTTAATGTGAGGAGTGAAGGGGAAATGGGGACCAACTCCCCGGGGAGTAAGGGAGCTGGATAGTGATAATTGGTATGAAAGGTTTCCCCTACATTGACCAAGGTCTTATATGTGGGGTTGGTATTTATTTGCTCCCCCACCGGGCAAATTAGGCACAAGGCCGATTTTTAATTTGAGAAGTGAACGGGAAATGGGTACCAGCTCCCCGGAGAATAGGGGAGCTGGATAGTGACAATTGGTATGAAGGGTTGCCCCTATATTGATGAAGGTCTTATATGTGGGGTTGCCCCCGCATATGGTCTTTGCTTGCAGTGTCTGCCGGAACAGATACTACACGTTTATCTTGGCCAAAAGGCACAAGAAAAGCTTAAAAAGCTAAGAACATCATGTATTAACAACAGATCTTTGATTTTAACCTAAAAGGCCAAGCACAAAAGTGTGACCGACCGACCGACCGATCGATCGACCGACCGACGGGGTGACTTATAGAGTCGCTTGCCCGCGACTAAAAATCAAAGCTAGAATTGCTAAATTGCTAAAAGTATATGTCTAAAATAAATTGGAGATCACAACAGTTATCAGAAAAATATTATAGCAAGAATATTTAAGTTTTGTCACCAGAGGAAACCGGTTAGAAGCTAAAATATACACAGCTTAGGTATAAAACAGTTCTAAACAATGTAATTAGCCAGTTGGTCTTTCTTGGGAATGAAACACAAAGAGAAAAAGCTATATTTTTCTGGGAGGAGGAGAAATATCCCCGGGATATAAATTTGTTCGCTCTGTCCTATGATATTGGGAACACTTGACTGAATTCAGGAAGCATAACCACAACAAACTAGTACATCCATACATTGGTGATAAGAAACTGTTTTATTATTCGTTACATTGAAATACATACATTGCTATGGTTTTTCTAAACTAATGCACCTACATAACAATGTTTTCAAAATGTCTACAGCGCTACTGATAAACACACACACACATACATACATTATATATATATATATATACATATATATATATATATATATATATATATATAAGTTTACAAGTCCAATGCTTCTGTAAACTTAAAGAGAATATAATCATTATTATTTATATAGTAATTATAACCAGATAAAAAAGCTTAATATAGAAAATAGAACTTATCATAAAAGAACACATTTAAAGACCGTAAATAATAATTTCCAAGAATTTATTATTCGAGAGAAAACTCAGAAAGTAACGTTAAGAATGGTTTATCTCGCGGAGTTTCTAAGAATACGTTCTAATCTAAAATCTTTCTTCTAATAAAAAGAATGCATTCTTTGAAACTACGAATTAAGAAATTCTTAATGTTTCTTTCTTAGAATCCTGTCGAATAATAAACTCTTGTAAATTATAATTTAGTCTTTTATTTTGTATATATATATATATATATATATATATATATATATATATATATATATATATATATATATATATAAAATAAAAATTACAATAAGTTTACCAAAGTAATCAAAATGGTAAACTTAAAATATATTATAAATATTAAAGAGTTAATATTTACAAGTAAAGTAATCTCAACCAGATGTAAACGCTCAATAAAACCGAAAAGGAAATAGAGCTTATAATATGAACACATGATTAATAAAACATGTTAAAAGACATCTTGAAAAAGAGTTAAAAACATATTTAATTTTAAAAAAGGAAGCACAAGATAAGTGGATAGTCCTTAATCCGCGGAGTTTCAAAGAAATACTCTCCTTCTCATCAGAGGGCAGGAATTAGCAAAATGCGGGATCGGATTTTGCATATAAAAGTATTTAATGAAACTACAAGTAAGTCCCAGATCTTACTTGGTTAAAAAAAAGGGTGAGGTAAGGGGAATAGGAGGTAAAAGAAAAATGAAAAAAAGATTTCACATGAATGGATAGTCCGGTAAAGGGTAAAAAATCCAAGAATGGTAAAATCCAAAACGGTCCAATTAAAAAATTTCCAATCCAATGGGTAAATTCCAAATGGTCCAAAATGATCCAAAAGGTAGAGTTCCTTGGAAAAAATCGCAAATGGAATGAATTCCAAATCATTAAAGAGAGTACAATAATACAATTAAAAAATTACATAACTTTTGAAATAATTTTGGCCTTTCTATAATTATGAAACCAAATAAAAAAACTTCAGATTCTCTAGGCATTACACTTTTTTTTTTATTAATCTTAATACTGAAACTTACAGCCCCTATCATAAACCCAACCTTACGCTTTTATACGTCCATAAATCTTCTAACCACCCCAATTCAATTATAAAATCTATAGTACCATCCGTCTCTAGAAGAATTTCTACGCTCTCAGCCGATAAAACAACCTTTAATCAAAATGCTACTTTCTTCAATAATGCCTTAAGAAATTCAGGATACAATGAAAAGATTCAATATAACCATTATGCTCTACCTGTATGCCGTCTTAAATCTGTAATCACACACAATATGACTCGCAAGAAACCAGTTCAAATAACAAGATCTGCTGCTATCAATAGCAATGGTCCACTCCACAAATATAATCCGAACCAACATGCTAATCGTAATACTTCTAACCCACCCTGTCGCACTAGGAGAAAGAAAAATATTTGGTTTAATCCTCCATTTAGCGTAAATGTTAAAACTAATATACCTAAAGAATTCTTCAATATTGTAGAAAAATCTTTCAAATACCCACACAGATATAGTTCAATTTTTAATAAAAACTCAATGAGAATTTCTTATTCTACTATGCCTAATTTAGCACAAAGAATCTTAGCATGTAATAACAAAAAAGAATAAAAGCAGTCGTAAATACTTCTGCGAATCTGTTTGGAAAGTCTATTACTCTTTTTCCCAATCCACGGTAATTTTAAATAAACCGGGCATTTCAAAGGTCCAAACTTTTTAGGGGATTTAAAATCCGCAACCTTTTTGAAAATGCAGTCATTAATAAGGTCAACAGGATAACCATTATTGGTGTATATTTCCCCGATTTTATCGAGTTCGGCGTCCAATCTGTTAGGCGAACAAATCATGAGGGTTCTATGTATCAAAGTATTAATTAAGCCGACCTTACGTGATTTTGGTACAAAAGACAACCAGTTCACATATAGGCCAGTAAATGTCGGCTTTCTATAAGTTGTAGTGAGAACCCCCCCTTGAAAGTTGGACAAGAACATCCAAGAAGGGAATATATATATATATATATATATATATATATATATATATATATATATATATATATATATATACTAGCAGAAGTATCCGTCGTTGACTGGGTTCAAAATAGCCTCCAGAAAGTGGACTGTGATTGATGAAAGTATGATAGGTTATCAAAAGGAGGGGGTTTTAAAGAGATAGGTTTTGATACTAAAAAATTTTACCCTAAGTAAAATATGATGAAAGTAAAGATAATTTTCGCGAAAATATATTTTTTTATATCAACTTTGTTTCCATTCGTAGCCAAGAATGACCAACAAAATGATGTTTCCTTACAAAGAGAAAATGTTATATATATAATAATATAAATATACAAGAAATAAATGTTACCATAGTCAATAAAAGTAACTTCTATGGTAGAAAAGTTCATTGGTTTGTATTTTTAAGTAGTTTGTAAAACAAATGTTTTTCTTTTTAATTCACGAACCGGTTTAAAAAAATCAAAATGGCAGCGACTTTGAAATGGAGAGCCCCGTTTTCAATTTGAAGGAGGGGCACCTAAGCATTATGTGTTAACAATTTAAGAGAGTTCTGTCAACGTAAGGAATATTTATAAACATATTTTAATGTTTTCCGTTATTTTGTGATTGAGGAATATTCGATTATGGTATGTGTAGTTTATATAAAAATTCATTTTAGTAGTTATCGCCTCAAATTTCGTTTTAATTTCGGTTCGCTAAAATATTTCAAGTAAAGAGCATTAAAAACTATTTCAAAACAAAAACAACATGAACTGAACTTTTATTGACTATGGTAACATTCATTTCTTGTATATTTATTTTTTCGGGTAGTCGTTTGTTGGGTTTTCCGCTAAACACTCTTGCTAAATAATATCGACGAAATATCGAAAAACAAAGAAACAAAAACAAGTTTGAAAAATAATGAAGCTTTACTTAATTTAGTAAAATAACCCGAAAGAGGAAAATGGGATATTAAAAAAGTAAACACGTAATTACTTAAGTTTTTTAAGCAAACTATCGATATAAATATGAATAAGAAAGGATTATAATCAACTGAATTCCTTCTAGTACACTATCAAAAAAAGCTTAAACAAATATATAAATAAAAATAAAAAGGTTATGTAAATGTTTATAAAAAGACACGTAATCACGTGAGCAGGATTTTTTCCTTCTGTTTACACGATAACAAGTAACGTTCTTATTCTTTACTGTTTATCTATTTATCTATTTTCGAAAGAGTGCCACGTGCACATGGAGAAGGAAAAACAGACTTATGCAAAATTTGTGTCGAGAATTGTCTGAAGTTCCGACTTATTTTTTTGGTTTTCACTTTAATAAGAACGTGAATTTATGAGGTGAATTTATTCGACACAATATGATTCAACTAAAAAAAATAAATAAAATCTAACGTGAATTAAGATTAAAGTTAAGGTGTTATTGTGGACCCTCTCCCCTTTTAAAAAACCTTGTTAAACTTTGTGACATATTTACATTCTATGGAGGTCAGGCGTGCAGGAACACCCAATTATTTTATTATACCATATTTCTTCAAACTGAAACATAATCATCAAAGTATACTTACGCAAATAGATATGAAAAGTCTTTGTTAAAGTTTGTGCCATATTTCTATGGAGTACAGACGCGAACGCAGGCCCCACAATTTTATTGTACCATCTCTATTTGAGTTGAAACATACTTATCAAAGTATTCTTATGTACATCTATATCAAATACCCTTGTAAACGTTTTTTTAATTTTTTTATTTCCATACTTTGGGGGCCAGGCGCGACCGCAGACCCCACGAATTTCATGAACCACCGTTCTGCCAGATTAAACATACTCATTCCTGAGCCTCGATACATCTTCTATCATTATATGTAATCAGTTTTTTAAAGTAATCAGCCATATAGGAGCCTATTCGTGACCACACACACACACACACACACACACACACACACACACACACACACACACACGCTTTATATTATATATATATATATATAAATATATGTATATATATATATATATATATATATATATATATATATATATATATATATTAGTGTTGGGAACATTTATCGGAATCGGGAATCGGAAAAATCGGAACTTTTTGGGGGTATCAGAATCGATATCGGAATTAGAAAATCTATTATGTGCCTGCTGGCTTAGGTAAATACTTTTGCAGTTTCAAGAAGAATTACAATAATATCCGAGAATCTCTATTTAAGCATGAATACCAATATCAATATATTACACATGAATGAATCCCCTGTGGAATTTCCACAGGTCCCGCTAGTTGTTATCATTTGCATCTCGTTTTTGTTTTTGTTTTGATTTTTTACAGCAAAGCAAACCAAATTAATAACCCACCAAATTTATATAATCGCGGTTTACGATAGCCTAGTGGTTCGGGTCCTTGTTAATGAAGCCAGGCATGACTTCTGTTGCCGGGGTTCGAATCTCTAGACTGGCGTTAATCGTGACACCCTGCACTGATGATTCCCGAAAGAATGAAACACTAGTTTCTGTAGGTATTTTATAATTATTATAGTAAATAATAATAGTATATATATATATATATATATATATATATATATATATATATATATATATATATATATATATATATTAGAGAAAGAGATAGATAGAGAGAGATCGAGAAAGAAAGAGAGAGAGTTCTATGTATATGGGTGTCTCTCTTTAATTGTGACCGCCTGTATTATGAAAATAGTCAAAATTTAAAAAGAATAAAAGCGAAAAATGAACTGGAATCTGGGCAAAACAAACAAAAATGCCCCAGCCAATTGAAATGAGTGAAATAAAAATAGCCATTGAAATTAAGTAAAAACAAATAGATTTTCTTTAGATAAAAAAGCATTAAACAAACAAACAAAAAAACAATGATGTCTTGTTTTTTGCACTTTAAATGGGCGACGGTTATTCGTATCAAATTCAATCCAACTACGTTGCAATTCATCAGTATTTATCACTCGGATTTCTCAGTATATAAAGTTATTCATACGTGGCGGCAGTTGGGCGTGCGCACATAGAGGGACACACACAATTATGCACAAACACAATAAGTAAATGTTATTGTGTAAATGTTCACCTACGCAAATACAAAGCTTTTATACACACAGAAGACGCATGCACACCTACATACATAAAAGCACACACACATACGAGGTGTTTTTAATAAGTTTCCAGATTTTTTTTTTGTGAAGGCATTAAAATTGTCGTAAATTATTGAAAATCCAGTATGTTATTGCTATGCCCCTTAAGAGATGACTGACTAATTTTTATGATTTCAGAGACGAATATTGGCTGAAGAGAGCTTGATAAGGATACCTTAAACGGTCCTTATTATCGGGCTTGAAACCGACGGTATCAATGATTTTTTTTATCTAACAACTTTCTGTACACAAACTATAAATACGCTCTTACATTTCGGATTTTTCTTTTAATTGAGCACTCTGCTGGATTTCTTTTTCCAAAAAAACTAATCATATATATATATATATATATATATATATATATATTGATAGTGATTGAAAAATATTTTTTGTTTTTATTATTATTTATTAATTTTTGAATTTTCGGAAAATTATATATATATATATATATATATATATATATATATATATATATATATATATATATATAAGCTTCGAGTTAAAAAGATAATAATTATAGAGAGAATTAGTGAGAGGTAAATATAAAAGAAAAATATAATATATGTATATATATATATATATATATATATATATATGTATATATATATATTTACGTATATATACTCAGGCATGTGCTCTTTCCCGATTGATGTGTGTGCGTATGTTGTACATGTGTTTGTGTGTTTGTGTATTTGTGTGTGTGTGTATCATTTACTTATCATAAACATTTCCTTAATAATTTTATTAATTTATTATTTGATTAACTTACTGATATTCTTACCTATCTTTATATTATCAAAATAAACCTGTAACGTATAATTCATAAATTTATCCTCCTATTTTCCTTCTCTCTTTCTTTCTTTCAACTACAACGTCCGACAATTCAAAAATTAATTAATAATAAATAAAAATCAATAAATATTTTTCAATGTCTCCCCGCCCGGCTACATCTCTCACTATCACTTTAAACCCCATTTGCAACCTGTTCTTTCATCCTCCCACCACACCACGCCGACTAACACTGACTCTGCAACCTGTTGCCATGCGGATCCATTAAATTAACTGCTAACTGCTGCTTAAACTCATGCCGTTATAAATAAGAATAGGGTTTATTAATTTAAAACCGTTATAAACTAGAAGAGCGTATATAAGCATTAACAAATAATTAATATTAAATAATAACCACCCCTCTTATTATAAAGACTCCTACTACTTTAAATTCCAACGTATTCTCCCTTCAACTCCCCCTTCTTATCAAACTCCCCTTCATCTGCTACGATTTTTCCATTATTATTTGGTATTATAACTCAGTCCATCTATGAATTCTGACGAAGCTAGTCGGATATTTCCTCTTCTTTTGAGGATTTGACCCTAGCTGAAACAATATGTAAACTCATTCTGGACTCACAGTAATAAATTTCCTATATACTGCTCTGGCTACACATGGAGCACTCGAGTCCGGTTTTTTCACCACTGATATATATATATATATATATATATATATATATATATATATATATATATATATATATATATATACAAAGTTAAAGGTATTCAGGAAATAAAACCCATGAATTAAAACGAGGTTATTAAAAGTGCTCAATAAAAAGAGCAAAATATAATATTTTTATTTATATATATTTATATGTAATATTTCTCTCTCTCTCTCTCTCTCTCTCTCTCTCTCTATATATATATATATATATATAAGCCCGAAGAATCCTAGAGTGGATGAAACGCGGAATATTCAGTGTAACTTAATCGTTATATATATTTTATAAATTACTAACTAGCTCTGTCTACGTATTGAGCACTTTTGAAATAAATACTTAAAGTTTACGCACAAATTCATACTTTCGTATATTAATTTTATGTGAGTAAATGAAGTAGTTATATATATATATATATATATATATATATATATAATATTTTATTTATATAAACAAATATATGTGTTAATATTAGGAATCTCCAAAATTCGTATCCGTGTTCCTTTTCTTCGTTCATAATTTCTACTCTCACGCACACACAAACACACACACATATATCTATGGAAAGCTAGAGGAAGAGATGAACTTATGTGTGTGTGCCTGTACGTAAAAACTGAAAGTATGATATACATACACGTTTATGTGTGTGTGTGTGTGTGTGTGTGTGTGTTTAGATTCATACTACAAGAAAAAAAAAGTAAAATACAAAAAGTTTGTAACTCACTGTTTTATCGATTAATTTTAATCTGATATTTGCTAAAACAGCTAGAATAAACTATTTAATGTTATTCTAATTTGAATATAATATTTTTTGCAGTGAACTTGTCACTTTATTGTGCCAAAGGTTTCAACCAGTAATAAAGTAAAATATAGCCATATTTGTTTGCATATATCCAATAAAAACTAGACAAAGCGAAGCAATAAAACAGTACGTCACTAAGCTATGTATTCTATTGTTTTGATTTTCTTGTAAGCAGATTTTAAATATATGGCCAGGCAAAATGATCTGACACATTTGTAGATATAATAAAAAGTAAGTAAAAGGAGAGAAACAAACAAAAAAAAAATGTTTCAATTTTCGAAAAGTACATATAATGCCATTCTGTTTCATTCGGTTTTAAAAATTAAATCCGGCATGTGGGATCAGTTATTGTCCATACACTGTCCAAGGGGTTCACGAAAGTTGTCTATCACTCGGCAGGCAATTTCATGTGGGATGGCAGTAATTTCTTGACGAATTACATCTCTAAGCTGTTTAAGTTTACATCTTAAAGTTGTTCAATAGATCGAGGACGATTAATGTATACCTTTAACAAGATATCCCTAGAGAAAAAAATCGCACAGATTTAAATCAGGTGAATTGAAGGGCCAACCGGTCACCACGCAATCAAATGACCAGGGAACATCTACCTCAAAATTCCTATCGCACGTCGAGAAGTGTGGACTGTTGCCTCATCTTGTTGAAAAATTACATTGCCCATATCGGCGTAGAGACTGTTGGACCGAAACTTACGGCTGCAACATTTTCTAGATTTCTGGCGGCGCGAGGTCGGCCGGTTGATTTTCGTTTCAATGCAGATCTTAAGTTAGCAACCAATAACAAGATCGTATTTCGCGCTGGTACAGGATCATGTCTACCTAGATTGAAATGAAAATGGAAAACTCGTTGCGTTGAATTTACAGATTCGTTTGTTTTAATAAACGTTTCCACAATGAGAGAGCGATGCTCAGCAGTCCAATTCATGCCAGTAACTACAAAAGAAACAAAAAAATGGCGTCATAAAGAAACAAAACAAAGTGGCATCATATGATAACAAAATGGCATTATATGAAAAACAAAATGGAATCATATGAAAAACAAAATGGTATTGTATGAAAAAAATGGCATCTTCTGAAATAAAAAAAAACATTATATGAAAAAAAGGGCATTAGATAAAAAACAAAAGGGCATTTTACGAAAAACAAAATGGCAATATATGAACAACAAAATGGCATTATATGAAAAACAAAATGGCAATATATGAAAAAAAATGGCATTTTATGAAAAACAAAATGGCATCATATGAAAAACAAAATTGCATTGTATGAAAAACAAAATGGCATTATATGAAAAACAAAATGGCATCATATTAAAAACAAAATGGCATTGTATAAAAAAATGGAATTATATGAAAAACAAAAATTGCATTGTATGAAAAACAAAATGGCATCGTATGAAAAACAAAATGTTATTATATGAAAAACAAACTGGCATCGTATGAAAAACAAAATGGCAATATATGAACAACAAAATGGCATTATATGAAAAACAAAATGGCATTATATGAAAAACAAAATGGCATTTTATGAAAAAAAAAATTACGTTATATGAACAACAAAATGGCATCATATGAAAAACAAAATGGTATTATATGAAAAACAAAATTGCATTATATGAAAAACAAAATGGTATTATATGAAAAACAAAATGGCATCATATGAAAAACAAAATGACATTATATGAAAAACAAAATGGTATTATATGAAAAACAAAATTGCATTATATGAAAAACAAAATGGCATTTTATGAAAAAAAAAATTACGTTATATGAACAACAAAATGGCATCATATGAAAAACAAAATGGTATTATATGAAAAACAAAATTGCATTATATGAACAACAAAATGGTATTATATGAAAAACAAAATGGCATCATATGAAAAACAAAATGACATTATATGAAAAACAAAATGGCATCATATGAAAAACAAAATGGCATTATATGAAAAACAAAATGGCAGCATATGAAAAACAAAATGACATTATATGAAAAACAAAATGGAATCATATGAAAAACAAAATGGAATCATATGAAAAACAAAATGACATTATATGAAAAACAAAATGACATTATATGAAAAACAAAATGGCATCGTATGAAAAACAAAATGGCATCATATGAAAAACAAAATGACATTATATGAAAAACAAAATAGCATCATATGAAAAACAAAATGGCATCATATGAAAAACAAAATGGCATTATATGAAAAACAAAATGACATTATATGAAAAACAAAATGGCATCATATGAAAAACAAAATGACATTATATGAAAAACAAAATGGCATTATATGAAAAACAAAATGACATTATATGAAAAACAAAATGGCATCATATGAAAAACAAAATGGCATTATATGAAAAACAAAATCGCATCGTATGAAAAACAAAATGGAATCATATGAAATACAAAATGGCATCATATTAAAAACAAAATGGCATTGTATAAAAAATGGAATTATATGAAAAACAAAAATTGCATTGTATGAAAAACAAAATGGTATTATATGAAAAACAAAATTGCATTATATGAAAAACAAAATGACATTATATGAAAAACAAAATGGCATTTTATGAAAAACAAAATGGCATCATATGAAAAACAAAATGACATTATATGAAAAACAAAATGGAATCATATGAAAAACAAAATGGAATCATATGAAAAACAAAATGACATTATATGAAAAACAAAATGACATTATATGAAAAACAAAATGGCATCGTATGAAAAACAAAATGGCATCATATGAAAAACAAAATGACATTATATGAAAAACAAAATAGCATCATATGAAAAACAAAATGGCATCATATGAAAAACAAAATGGCATTATATGAAAAACAAAATGGCATCATATGAAAAACAAAATGACATTATATGAAAAACAAAATGGCATTATATGAAAAACAAAATGACATTATATGAAAAACAAAATGGCATCATATGAAAAACAAAATGGCATTATATGAAAAACAAAATGGCATCGTATGAAAAACAAAATGGAATCATATGAAATACAAAATGGCATCATATTAAAAACAAAATGGCATTGTATAAAAAAATGGAATTATATGAAAAACAAAAATTGCATTGTATGAAAAACAAAATGGTATTATATGAAAAACAAAATTGCATTATATGAAAAACAAAATGACATTATATGAAAAACAAAATGGCATTTTATGAAAAACAAAATGGCATTATATGAAAAACAAAATGACATTATATGAAAAACAAAATGGAATCATATGAAAAACAAAATGGAATCATATGAAAAACAAAATGGAATCATATGAAAAACAAAATGGAATCATCTGAAAAACAAAATGACATTATATGAAAAACAAAATGGTATTATATGAAAAACAAAATGGAATCATATGAAAAACAAAATGGCATCGTATGTAAAACAAAATGGCATCGTATGAAAAACAAAATGGCAGCATATGAAAAACAAAATGGCATTGAATGAAAAAAAAGGGTTATCATATGAAAAAATGGCATTATGTGAAAAAAGCATATGAAAAACAAAATGGCATTGCATGAAAAACAAAATGGCATTATATGAAAAAGAAAATGGCATTTCATATAAAACAAAATGGAATTATATAAAAGCAAAATGGCATTATTTGAAACAAAAGATAGCATTATATGAAAAACAAAATAGCATTATATGAAATACAAACTGGCATTATATAAAAACAAAATGGCATTATATGAAAAACAAAAAAGCATTATATGAAAAACAATATGGCATTATATGAAAAAAAATAGTATTATATGAAAAACAAAATGGCATTATATGAAAAACAAAATAGTATTATATGAAAAACAAAATAGCATTATATGAAAAACAAAATGGCATTATATGAAAAACAAAATGGCATTATATGAAAAACAAAATAGTATTATATGAAAAACAAAATAGCATTATATGAAAAACAAAATGGCATTATATGAAAAACAAAATAGTATTATATGAAAAACAAAATGGCATTATATGAAAAAAATAGCATTATATAAAAACAAAATAGTATTATATGAAAAACAAAATGGCATTATATGAAAACCAAAATAGCATTATATGAAAAACAAAATGGCATTATATGAAAAACAAAATAGCATTATATGAAAAACAAAATAGTATTATATGAAAAACAAAATGGCATTATATGAAAAACAAAATAGCATTATATGAAAAACAAAATAGCATTATATGAAAAACAATATGGCATTATATGAAAAACAAAATAGTATTATACGAAAAACAAAATGGCATTATATGAAAAATAAAATAGCATTGTATGAAAAACAAAATAGCATTATATGAAAAACAAAATAGCATTATATGAAAAACAAAATGACATTATATGAAAAACAAAATAGTATTATATGAAAAAGAAAATGGCATTGTATGAAAAACAAAATGGCATTACATGAAAACAAAAGGAAATCATATAAAAAACAAAATGGCATTATATGAAAAACATAATAGTATCATATGAAAAACAAAATGACATTTTATAAAAAACAAAAGGAAATCATATAAAAAACAAAATGGCATTATATGAAAAACAAAATGGCATCATATGAGAAACAAACGGGCAATGTATGAAAAACAAACTGTCATTGTATGAAAAAGAAAAGGGCTTCTTATGTAAAACAAAATGGTATCATATGAAAATAAAATGGCATTATATGAAAAACAAAAGGGCATCATCTGAAAAACAAAATTGCATTATATGAAAAACAAAATGGCATTTTATGAAAACCCAAATGGAATTATATGAAAAACAAAATGGCATTATATGAAAAAAAAATGTACTTTTCTAAAATAAAAAGAATTTTTTTGTTTCTTTACTTTATTTGCTTTATATTACACCTACAAATGTGTCAAATCATTTTGGCTTGACCCTATATTTGTATATAAATGAAACATACTGGATTATGTGCGAAACTTGTAGCATGAATCAGCGGATTCGGCATTAAATTACGCGAACAATATTCATATGTCGTAAAACAAAACACCAAACCAAATATAAGGAATAAATATTTGAAGATATAAAGAACTTGGAGCATAAAAACCTTTTTAAATTTATTGGATTCAGCATTAATTAACCCCCAAAGAGTTGATATTCCGTTAAACAAAATCAACCAAGCTAACCCTTCTCTGTGTTTCTTTTTTTCATTCATCTTCCTTTCTTCTATTCTTTCTGCCTATTTCTTGCATTTTGTGGCTAGAAACATCACCATTTTCATTCGGCTTTTCAAATAATCCTTGCGCAGCGTTTATATTCATAATAGTTATAGCATCCCATTTACTCTTTAGTAAAAAAAAAAAAAGCAACAACAACAACAACAACAACAGAAACAACAAAATACTGGACTTTATTTAACAATGTTAACAATTTAGTGTTCAATTCCTGATTGTTTTTTTTTTCATCCTTTTCTCCTTTTCTTTTTACCCAGACGTTTACGTGAAACGGTTTCTTATGTAGAAGACGGGTCAAATCTTTTATAGTTTCATTTGAACACTTGTTAAAAAGCCGAAAGGATAAAGAATCCACCTGAAATATTCAATGGACATTTTTCAGATGCCTGAGTTTTTATAAGAACAGAAAGATACGTCAGCCATCTTTATTTAGAACGTACCTTTTCTCAAACGAACAGAAATAGTTCGATTTCAATAGAAATTTGAAATCGTCTATTATAATCATTTGTAGAACATCCAGGCCTTTTAGCAACAGCAGATGACTGCAGTAAGATAAAAACATGAAATATTATATCAGTAGACATTTTAACCCATTAAAAATGAGAAAAAGTTATAGACCGTTGACTTAGAATGAACGCTTTATGCCAAATTGATGGTTGAATATAGTTAAAGTTGTCCTTATTTTTCGCATTAAATACAACTTTCTATTAATCCTTATTAATCCCTAACTGTGCATAGAACGGATGCCATAATACTTAGTTCGCTACACTATGTCATAAAAAGGTTCATACAAAATTCTAGCGAGATCGACCCAGTAGTTTCTGAGAAAAACTGAAAGTAAATGTTATATTGTGATGACTAATCCTTATTTATCCCTGTGAATCGAACGGCTACCATAATACTTAGTTCGCGGCACCTCATTATAAAATAGTCCATACAAAATTTACAACCAGCTCGATTCAGCAGTTTCTGAGAAAAAAACAGAACAGACACACGGACAAACGGACAAACGGACATACGGACAAACGGACAGACATACTAATAGAAATATATTATAGTTTTACTCAGTTGTTCTAATGAATTTTATAGTGAATTCTGGAATCAGCTTTGTAGAGTTCGAATTCTATCAGTTCTATTTTTGTCATATATGCACATATATCACCGTGAAAGGTATGAACCCATCCCCAGCTATAATATCCACTTGTATTAAGCTAATTGTATACGCTGAATCATATAAAATATTTATGGTGTATCCGAATCAAATAACCTCAAAATATTGGTACAAGAAAACAGACAAAGCTAAACGATCCAAATATAGTTGAGCATCGGTTTTACACTCTGATAATAATAATAATAATAATAATAATAATAATAATAATAATAATAATAATAATAATAATAATAAAAAACAATTTCCATTAGAAGAACATCCGTATAAATGCGACTCTGTACGACCACGAAGAGACTGACACCCAAGCAGTGTTTTCAAATGTTAATCATACTGTCAATGTATCAATTTTACGATAAAATTTGATGAATGAATAATTTCTACGCAATGGACCCGTCAACTAGCCATCTCGTTCGTGCGATTTAACCCCATTGGAATATTTTCTTTGAGGATATGTTAAGTCCCACATATACCCTGATAAAGCAGACACAATAGACGAATTGGAAGACAATATTCGATCCGTTATTGCGGGAACACAGCCTGATTAAATACACAGGGTTTATGAAAATCGGGCCTGTAGATTACGCTATAGACGCGCGATCTGCGAGAGCATATGGTCGAAATTTAAATTATAAATGTAAAAAATTAATTAATATTTAAAGTTTGCATTTTCTTGCAATAATGAGCACAAATTTAACCGTAATTCACCATCAATTTGGCATGAAGCACTAGTAAACAGTCAACAAGCTATATAACTTGTGCTCGTTTTTAAAGGGCCAATTATCTAGTATATCTATAATATAAAGCTGAATGTGTGTGTGTGTGTGTGTGCGTGCGTCTGGTCACGAATAGGCTCCTATATGGTGGACTATTTTAAAAAACTGATTGCATATAATGATAGAAAATGTATCGAGACACAGGAATGGGTATGTTTGATCTGGCAGAACAGTGGTTCATTAAAATTGTGGGGTCTGCTTTCGCGCCTGGTCCACAAAGTATGGAAATAAAAAATTTAAAAATTAAAAAAAAAAAACGTTTACAAGTGTTTTAGATATAGATTTACATAAGAATACTTTGATAAGTATGTTTTAACTTAAATAGGGATGGTATAATAAAATTGTGGGATTTGCGTTCGCACCTGGCCTCCATAGAATGGAAATAGGCACACACTTTAATAAAGACTTTTCATATATATCTGCGTAAGTATACTTTGATAATTATGGTTCAATTTGAAGAAATATGGTATAATAAAATTATGGGGTGTTCGTTCGCACCTGATCTTCATAGAATGGAAATATGTCACAAAGTTTTACAAGGTTTTTTAATATAGATCCACAGAATATTGTGATAAGTGTTTCAGTGTGAACAGGTATGGTATAATAAATTATGGGGTTTATCTATTTTATTTTTACTTTCATCATATTTTGCATTGGTTTTGATACCCCCAAATTCGAAGCTATCTCTTTACAACCCTTCCTTTTCATAACCTATCATACTTTAATAAATCAGAGTCCATTTTCTGTAGGCTGTTTTTGAACTTAGTCAACGACGGGTACTTTTGCTAGTATATATATATATATATATATATATATATGTATATATGTATATATATATATACATATATATATATATATATGTACGAAGTGCTTTCAATAAGTTTCCAGATTTTTTTCTTATGGACACTTTTATTTGTAGTACGCACATGAAACTCTAATGCCCTTTTGAAGTAATCTCCTCCGGCTGCAATGCACTTGCACCGTTCCAACAAATTTTGAAACTCCAATGGAAGTCCTTTTGTGTGATTGTGTCAATGACCCTTTCTCTTTCATATCCTGAATGGTCCCATAACGACAGCCTCTAAGGTTTCCTTGAACTTAAAGAAGAACCAACAAATCACAGAGAGCAAGGTTTAGACTCTAGGGAGGGTGAGGGACTGTCTTAATGTCCATCTTGATCAAATAGTCTGGGACAAACTCAGCACACATCTTCCGCATCTTAAGTATCTTTATGAATAATCGCGGTACAGTTCCCACACTGACATCAAACTGTGCACTTATTGTCTCTATGGACACACGACGATCCATGAAATGCTTTATTTAGCCTATCAACTCTGGTGTTCTGACTTTCTTCTCACACTTTTCATCATGCCCCAACGACTCCCTGTCTTCCTTGAATCTCTTATGCCACTCAAAACTGAAGCATTTCATTCATTTCGGTGACATTTTGTACCAGTTTAAAACACAATTTTATTGCATATCGCTCTTCTAAAGTGTCCTCCCGTCCAGATTGCATTTTTGAAGTTCACAAACTGTGACAATCAAGTTTTAGTAGACTATTCCAATTCCTGCTTTAGCTGAATATTTGAAATTAAAATCATAAAAACTAGTCAGTCATCTCACAAGATGTATAGCAATAACATACTGTTGTTATTACATAATTTTGATGAACATAAACATAAACATAATTTTGATGAATATAAACACATTTAAATGTCTGTATAAAAAAATGTCTGGAAACTTATTGAAGGCACGTCGTATGTAGATATAATACATATATATATATACATATACATATATATATATATAGTATTCGTTGTAAGATGAGTGATCTATAGGAATAAGTTAGTAGGGCAGGTTATCTCAATATTTCATAATAATCTTACACTTAGTGATACAAGCACCAAAATTGGCACAATTGATGTTCAGAACATACATTTAAAGAAAAGAACTTTAGCCATTAGAAAATTCAAAATGGCTGGCAGTTTCCATGATGGCTGCAGAAAAAAACCTGACAAATTTTAATTTTGGTGCTTGTATCACCAAGTGAAAGATTGTTTAAGCAATCTGCCGCACTAATATTATGCATCTAAAAACTAGAATAGGTTTAAGGTTCCCCAAATTCATAGTAGAATTGTCCGTAACGATTAATGACGTATGGGATCCCATTTACTTGTAAGTTATACTCAATCCTCTACGTAAGCCACACGCAAAACACGACTCTGAAATTCTTGGGACTTCGGTCATGGCTGACAGAACGACTGCATGCTGTCCCCGTGAATTAAACAAAAGTATCCGTTCAAAATTGCGTGCAGCTTCCCGAACTCAACAGAAAGATTTCTGAGTTCCACAAGATAAATTTGAAGAAGGTAGGAGGTTACATCGATCAAAACGTTTTTTAAAATAACACTCAAAATAGGAAGAGTTGTCCGAATAATTAAAAGTACCTTGTAGAGGTGAACCACTTTCTCCTGTGCAACGGATACATATTGCTGCTGATTATAAAAGTTTCGTCCGCTATCTAATCTTTTTTCCCTTTCGGACAATTTGATTTAAGCATTGAACTTGTACCAACGAGGTGCACGATAGCATCGAAACATTAACTGATTTGTGTATACCATTTTAAGTATGTTTAAAATATATATTTCTAAAGCGCTACTTTGTATTGGGTAGCGCCGACTATCGTCTAGGCGGTCAGGTTTCAAACTTGGCTTGTAGTAGTTGCTGGTCTAGCCGCACTGATTAGCTATGATACAGTGAAACAGTACTGTGTGCGGATGACAAGATATATATATATATATACATATATATACATATATATATATATATATATATATATATACAGACCTATAAACAGTAAACAGATATATACTTATAAAGTTACTCCAAATTGCCAGAATTAATTAAGCTCAATAAAAATAGATTTACAATCTCAGAACATGCATAACTTTATTAAAAATTCCCAAAATCAAAGAAGCATTCACTTAATGAATATTCATATTATTTTATTGCTGCGTCTTACACGTGTTTCATTTGAAGGCATGAATATATCAAACAATAAAACTTTATATTTTTCCTGATGAACTCATGTAAGTCTTTGATAATTTGTTTGGTGTATTCATACCATCCAATGAATCACGTGTAAGACGCAGCAATAAATCAATACGAATGTAAATTAAGTAATTAATGCAGTGACATTAAAACGTTTATCAAAGTAATATATATATATATATATATATATATATATATATATATATATATATATATATATATATATATATAGTAGGTGCAATAAGTATCCGATACAAAGCAAAATTTTCATTAATTTTATTACACGAAAACAAAAGTGATAAAAAAAATGCTATTCTAATGTATTTTTGTATGATAAATACAAATCTCGTATAAAAAAAAATCACACATAATTACGCGTTCACTAGATAATTGCATAAATGTCATATCTAAAGTTAAAAAAGTATCCAACACACACATAGTATTAATTTTAAGTAATATGGCCTTTACTCACCATAACAGCTTCCAAACGTTTGGGTTACTTACTTACAGGATTGTTACAAATGTTAACTGGAATTTTATCCCACTCTTCTTGGCAAATTCATCTAAGTTCTGTCAGATTCCTCGTACCTCTCTTTTGTATAATTAGCTACAACTTTTGGCACAGATTTCCAATTAAGTTTAGGTCAGATGATTGACTTGGCCATTCTAATACCTCTATTTTCTTCTCCCGAAATCATGTAGTAGTTGCCTTAATCGTGTGCTTGGGATCGTTGTCCCGCTGGGATATCCAACCACTAGACATATCCGAACACGGATGAGCCCAAATGAGGGCGAAACTCAAGTCTTGGACTTCCGCTTTGTTGGCTGTCATGGTTCTTGTGGGCCGCGACGTTGTTTGGCTTTGAAAATAATTATATAATCTCTCACATTCTGAAAATTCTATTACTAATTTCTCGCTATGTTAGCATTGCTGGCGAGTTGAAAATTCCTACTTTTGAGACATCGGCTTAGGGTTATTAGCTGGTTGGATGACCGCGTCCCTTGTGGAGACAAAGTCGGTCCATTCCACAATCGGATTTCGCCGCGGTTTGTTTGATCTATTTTAGTTAATAGAAGTTCTTGTGTACGCATGCAAGAAGCTCGGGTTTCGAATCTCCAGGTTCGGATATGTCTAACTGATGAGTCCAAATGAAAGCGAAAATAGAGTCATTGTTGGCTGTCATGGCTCTTTGTGGGCTGCGACGTTGTTTGGCTGTGGAAATAATTATACAATCTCCCACATTCTGCAAATTATACATATATATATGATTAGTGATAGAGTCGATTTCAATACATTTACCAATTCCGATACAATTGCAGATTCTGGTCCAATTTTCTGATACGTTTATATTGTTCACCGGAATTATTTTAAAATGTTTAAATATTTAGTTGTGTGTGAAGGAGAAGCTATGGTTTTAGTATTATTGATAGTTAAAAATCCAGAAATATTTACCTTTTTTTCATTGGTATCCATGGCGACTTCAGTTATCTACATATAAATAGGATAGCGTGTGTGTTATTTGTGTGTCACACTTACATCCGAGTGACTGTCGTTTAATTGTTATGGACTTCCATTTCTTGTAATAAATAATTTTACCAAGAATTCTTCATAAGTTTTTGCTTCGGTTTCGATAACAAGAAGTCTTCATAAGTTTTGGTTTCGGTTTCGATTTAAAAGCGTATTTTACGACTGGGCAATGCCGGGGAATATTGACCAATGCTAGCATATATATATATATATATATATATATATATATATATATAATATTAAATAGCCAGTAATCGATGCATATTCAAATCGGAAGGCACCCGTGTTACGTTACCCAACACGTTGTTGCCTCTGTCGCAAATTATACAAAGAATAGAAAAGCATTTCAATATAATATAATATAATATATATATATATATATATATATATATATATATATATATATATATATATGTGTGTGTGTGTGGGTGTGTGTGTGTGTGTGTGTGTGTGTGTGGGCGTGGCTCATAGGGTAAGGAATTAAGGGTTGAAAGTTGTATGTTTTGGTTTCGATTCTAGCTGATCGCACCGAAACACACACACACACACACACACACACACACACACACACACACACATACACACACACACACACACACACACACACACATATATATATATATATATATATATACATATATATATATATATAGTTTTGATCTGTCTACTATATATTAGGTTGAATATAATAATCGATAGAGAATTCTCTTAATAATAAATATGTAATCTGCATGAATTTTGCATGGATTACAATATCATATTTAAGCTTATCTTACGACCGGGCAACACCAGGCAGTCTTCTAATATATTAATGAACATCTTTATATAGAACTCTTATAGAGTCGGTGTTTTAAACAAAGAATATTTTTGTAACACTATTAGAAAGAGTATTTGTACCTTTACCTTTTACAAAGTGTAGTTCTAATAGTTCAAGTTTATCGATTATGTAAAGATATTTAAAGCCTTTTAAAGCTTGTCCACTTAAGGGACACGAAAAGGCAAACATTGCTGGGCTTAACTATTTAATTAGATAGGACAAAGAAAAAGTCGAGCCGATAGTCCAATTATCTGTCTGCCATCTTTAAATCAGCCAAGAAGCCGCGTGGGGAAAAACTCTGGGTCTTAATGACGACTTCCGTGTTTGGATTGTTAGGGGGGGGGGGATGAAAAAAAAAAGAAGCCAAGCGAGAAATTAGAGAGAATAAATGATGTTTTTAAAGTAAATATCATATAACATAGACAAATCGAAAAGAAAAAGGCAATTTGTCCGATTTTAATGGAACTGTAATAATAGTAAGATTTACAATTCTTGTCGATTGAACTTTTGTTTTAACTTTTGTCATGTGTAGACTTTTTCTCCACTTCTGATAATATAGATACTAGAAGAATAAACTACCAGGATGAGTAAAATTAATATCCTGAGCAAACTTGTTTTGCACAAATTTCATTCGACATGAGTGAATAAACTGCAGATCAAAGTTTGATCAGGCGTGAACTTTACAAGGGTCAAATATCAAAAGATGTTGAACGTGTTCGCATCATCATCATATGAATTCGAAGATTCTATTGTTTGCATTGGTTCCCCTGAAAATTTTCTAGTCAGAATTTATTCTAGAAAGACACTGGATACATACGGGAGGAACCACGAAAAGGTTGCTAACATCCTAAGTAAAAGTGATTTTTGTGGAACAAAGTGGATTCGAACTTGGAACAACCAGGTCGTCAGTCAGTGTCATTAACCACTGGACTCCAGATAGGTTTAAATCACCCTCAGAAGCGAAAAAAATCATCTTAAATAGCCATTAATCGATCCATATTCAATTCAGAAGGCACCCGTGTAACGTTACCCAGCACGTTGTAGCTTCAGTCGCAAAGTAGACAAAGAATAGAAAAGAACTTCAACTTGTTTTTTCCCGTTGTAGCAACGACATTTATTTCCTCATTCTCCCGCCACACGTTACTTCTCGTTACGGCTCTGACGTTACCCACGTCTCTAATGTGTTCTAGGACGTCATGCACGTCTTTAACGTGATCGCGAACGTCATCCATATCTTGAACATCATCGACGTCTCTAACGTGATTGTCTTCTCTAAAGTGTTTTTTCCTCTTTTTATAGCCCTTTTCTTTACCGCTGGCGTCATTTTGCTCGCATTTGCATACACGCGCCTGCACTCTGTCACATTCTAACCTCTTTCAACACCAGGTAAGCCATTTTATTTTTCTCACATAACCGCTAAAGAGGAGTAGAATCAAGATATAAAATCTTATGTCTAGAACCCTTATTCCAATTTTGATCAAAATCAAGTACATGATTTTGAGTTCAAACAAATTTTTAAAAAGAAATTGAAATTCAGAGACGTGAGAACAACGGGTTAATTCTGGCAAATTCGTCTTTCGTGTTGGAGGCAGTCCAGATGCTGTTGGCACCACACATACTTCTTTATGGAGTTGCCATCGAGCGAATTGGTTGGGATATATGTAGGGCTCAATGAAGTCGTGGAGGTTCTCAGACAGCCATTTCTGTAGTTTTTCGGACGTATAACACAGAGCTGAACCCTTTTGTAACACATATAACTTTTGCGCAACCGGCAACAGTAAAGATCAATTGAACATATCTCAATAAGGTATACGTCACTTTTCAAAGAAGTGTCATGACGTCTCATTCGAGGGCATCACATACAAAGACCATTGCAATTTGAGGGAAAATGACGTCTGGTCCCAATGTTCATTTCTATTGGCCAGATAAAATCATATTACTTCTCCTCACCCATAGAGTGTGAAAGTTAAAAATACATCTTCTTCTCCCTTTTCTACGAAATGTCATATAATTAACAGCTAATGCCCGGCCTATTTTAGGAGTTGTAAAATCTAATTCATAAAACTCACTGTCTGTTTGTCTCCAAATTTTCAAACTCTATATCTACTGAAACTAAAAGTCGCAGAGCGCTGTTAATGGCCTCAAATGGTTGGATTTTTTTATGAACAGATCTTTTATTAGTTCTTTATTGGTTTTATTGGTATAGTTTTTAAGGGGCAAAAAAACGGGGTCAAAATAGGAAAAAAATCGTTATACATTTTGTACATTCATCTTAGTTTATTTTTAATCAGTTCATATGCGTGTCACATTTGTACAGTGGTAACGTCACCAGCTTTGAATGCTACAGTTTTGCTTTCGGTTTCGATTCTAGCTGATGGCACCCAAATACGTTTTTTTACTTTTGAAATCACGACTCTATAATAATATATACGAAATCTGGACAAAATAAAATATCATATTTAAGCGTATTTTACGACCAGGAAAAGCCGGGCGCCTCCCGCTAGTTTGGCATAAAGCAATCATTCTTATCAACGGGCTATAACTTTTCCCGCTTTTAACGGGCTAAAACATTTAGTTTACCTACATTTGTATTTTCTTGTCGTTTTTTACAGTTGTTTTTAGTGTCGGTCCTTGGTTGTGACAATGTACAGAAAATGGATATCTCGACATCTTCACATCAGAAATGGTTATCTTTCTTAATCATTTCCGCTAATATACGCAAGTGTTTTTGAGCGATAAGAAAAACGCAGCATCACAAAGAAAGATAAACTATGACGATTTAAATTCGTTCTGCGCCAAAAGAACAGAAATTACAAGCCTAAATGAATATATTTTATTGCGAATAATTGTTGCAGATAATGTCTGAATAATTTGTCAAAAATTGTAAATAACCTTCAACTTACATAAAACGTAATAGAACGTAATAGAACCTATGTTTTCGATGCGTCCATTAAATCAACGCGTTTAAGACGGTAAATTTTAGTAAAACACTTAGCGTGACAAATCAACCACAATGTTATTGCAAAATTAAGCGTGACAAACCAACGACATTGCTATTGCAAAATTAAGTGTGGCTGACAAACGAAAATACTATTGAAAAATTAATTATGACAGACCAACAAAAATGTTACAGCAAAATTTAGTGTGACAGACCAACGAAAATCTTATTGCAAACTTTAGATTCTCCGACCAAAGAAAATGCTTTGACAAACTTCAGTTGACGGACAAACGAAAATGATATTTGAAACTTAATTGTCACAGACCAATGAAAATACTATGTAAGACTTAAGCGTGGTAGATCGATGAAATTTCTATTACAAGATAAAGCTTGACAGACCGACAAAAATGCTATTTCAAACCTCAGCATGATAGGCCAACGATCTTGTTAACTTAAGCATGGCAGGCTAATAAAAATCTCATTGCAAACTGTCTGTCTCTATTTTTCAAAATCTATCTCTTCGAAACTAAAAGTCGCGGAGCGGCGCTAGGGACCTCACATGATTGGATTTTTTATGGACTGTATATTTTATGGGCCTTTAGCCGGTTAAAATAGTTTTAAAGGGGTCAAAAATAGGTCAAAATTGAAAACATCATTATACAATTTGTACATTCATCTTAGTTTATTTTTAATTTATAATCACATTTTTAGTGTCACATTGGTACAGTGGTAACGTCACCAGCTTTGAATGCTACAGTTTTGCTTTCGGTTTCGATTCTAGCTGATGGCACTCAAATACTTTTTTTACTTTTGAAATCACGACTCTATAATCATATATACGAAATCTAGACGAATTAAAATATCATATTTAAGGGTATTTTAAGACGGGGTAGAGCCGCCCCCCCTCCCACTAGTCTAAAAAAGAAGCTTTGCATGTAAAATGATAATTTGAATTCAATCATCTATTCTCTTCACGATGTTTTGCATAACAGTGGTCAAAAACTCAGTGTAACTATTTGAATTATGTCTGGATCCCTTTTTGAAGATGTGAAGATGTGGCATTGCGTGCCCTTCGTTGGAAACACATTAACACCACGGAAGGTGAAGGAAGTTAAGTGGCTATCGAAACGAACTAACACCCTAGGTGTTCCAAGTTCAAATGCAGTTCGTTCCACTAAAATCACGTTAAGATCGGACGTTCGCAACTTTCCCGCGGGTCCCCTTAAGTGTATCCTTGTACACGTTTACATACGTAGACCCAACACGTTGTAGCTGAGTATGTCGAAAAGAACATAGGACAAGTAATAACTGGACTCCTTTTTTAGTAACAACGATATTTATTTTCCCATTCTCCCGCTACGCGTGACTTCTCGTTACGGCCGTGACGTCACCCACATGTCTAAAGTGATCGTGCTTATTCTCTCTGATCTCTGTCTTCTCGAATGTCATTTCGAACGTGCTCTCAAACGTGCTCTCCAACATGCTCCTCTGTCTGTTCAAACGTATTTTTATAATCTTATTCATTTTCCTTACCGTGATGTCACTTCGCACATGGCTCGGCATTTGCATATAGTCGCCATACGTGCGTCCACCCTCTGTTACGTAAGTACCCGACGCCTTTCCAGAAAGAATACTGACTAGAAAAATATCAGGGAAACCAATTCCAACAATAGATACTTTGAATTTACACGATATGATTACGACCCAAATACCATAAAATTTTGTTTTGAATATCTCGTAATCTAAAATTCATTCATCGATAAATAATTATGTTACAAATTAACAAACGGACCAACGGACATAAGCATTTAAATATATGTGTTGAATATTGGTATCCCGGAAAAGGCTAGATGACCTAACTTAAGCGAACGTGGTTGGAATTATCAATGTTTATCAAATAGAAAATATTTTCATAACAAAAAGAAAATGTGTTAAGAAAACGCTTCGATAACAAAAAGAATGTATGGAGGTACAAGTTTTACAGTTAAATATCTATAATAAAAAATTTAGTAATTTTGATTCATAAACAAATTTATTTAGATTACTAAAACAAAGAGCAACGTGGATCTGACGTCAGAGAATTGAACTAACAAAGAAAGAATTTTAATATAAAGACCAAGCAGTTAGAGACGCAAAGTTGGGAGCTGTCCACGAGAGGGAGTTGACTTTGTCAGTCGAGAAACGTTCGGCTAAAGAATTAGAGCAGATGCAATAAAAACAGGCGTGCGCACAGAGAAACAGAAGTCGCAACCACGGGATAAATGTTATGTGTAAAATATAAGTTGAACGTTATGAGTTTCTTCGGGGGAAAAGTGTTTTCAATTTCAGGACAGCACGTCAAAGATCTATTCTATTGCAACTATACAAAAATGTACGTACACCTTTGCCTAATGAGAAAGACAAAGATGCTTGTATCTTTTTAAACAAATTAGTATTAGAACATTTTGAACTATTATTATTAAAACTTTTTAAACTATTATTATTAAAAAAGTTAAATTGTAAAATTATTTGTTATTAGAAAATTATTTAGAAAGAGAAATAGAATAAAGAGATCATGGAATTTGGCCTTGACGTGAATGTAAGTTTCCAAACAGCAGACTCAGCATGGAGTTGTAAAACGCGGCTAAATTAAGTATCGGAAACGTGCTTGGAAGTCACGTGTCAGGTCATGGAAGTAAATGACGTAATAGGATTTGTCAGTTTAGATATATACGGATTAGTTACAGAGTCAAAAAGAAAAGAAGTCCGGGACAGAAAACTAGGAGAGTAATCAAGGTGAGTCAGCCCGGACTTGTGGGACAGTTGAGTCCCTAGTGATAGGCATTTGGGCCTGGCCGCAAAGGGGAGTAGAACAGAAAAGCGTGCAATCTTCCAACAATGAAACATAGTAAAATAAAAGTGGTCTAAAATATAACCGGAGACTCCATTTTTTTTTACATGGGGGTGTATCAAGGCCCAGGAGCCACTCGGGGATAAGGGTTATTGTGTGTACAGTAATCAATAGGATAGTATCGTAGTAATAGTATTGGGGATTTGATAAGGTGTCATTACTTCAGGGGGCGGTTCATCAGGAATTTGTTTGTGTTGGACTTGAAGACATCCAAGTTGAATTCGGGGGGGGGGGGGACAGGCGAGCGTCAGTGCTGTTCTAAGAAAGAAGCTTTGCTCATGGAATCTACGTTTTGATTTAGGCACGGATAAAGAGTGGGGAAAATTATTGACAGTGGTTTCAGCTAGTCGGGTGTTTTTCGTGAAAGATTGGCGAGGGGGAACCAGAGAATGGAGCTCAGACGAGCACTTGCCATGGAAATAACGATAAAACAGAGACAGACTCGCAACGTCTCTTCTGTGGGAGAGATGTTGCAGGGAAGAGAAAAGGGCATCACCCACCAAGCCACGAAGTCTATTTTGTACTCTGTCAAGGCAGGATAGGCTGTTTTTAGCAGCTCCTGCCCAGATGTGGCAGCAGTACTCCATCCTTGGACATACTTGGCTGGTCGTTTCTTTGGAAATGATGATTTCAGGTTTTAGGACATGTATCAAACAAAATTCCAGATGAATGAAAGTAATGTTTCCCTGTTTGGCAAGATTTTATTCACATCTATGTGTGTAATGTATATATGTAAGTATTAATAAAGATTAGAGAACACGAAAAAACTTCAATATATACGCAACTCATCATATACCCAACGCATCTTATATTCAGCGCTTTACATATATATCGACAATACTACACCAGGCCTCTCGGGTGGACCAGGTTTATCGTTTATTGCTTGCGGTGCATCTATCGAGGAATGCCGATGGGGATAGCCAGGCAATTTTTACTAGGCCAGAGTGCTCCTCCTTTAAGGGCGCTAGTTGGACATCCTCACTTTGCAACCTTGTGGTATATCATACTGAGGTGGGCAGCAAGTAAATACCTACCCGTATAAATATACATCCGCCAGTTATACACGCAGCGATACAACAGATGCATGGAAGCATATAACACACCTATTTTACTTTAGAAATATTCAGTTTAACGTTTGATAACGACCATATTTAAAAACCGGAACCAAAAAGTGAACTCAACCAATCAAAATTAAGCAACGGAAAACACTACACCAATCCACCGACAAATTGCAATACGTTTGAAGTTCGCAGAACGCGAATTTACCCTGACTTATCAAGATTAGGAATCTCTTAGAGCCGACCAACTAATAGTTAATGTCTGTAGATCTTAATCTCTAGCACGAAGTCTCTCGATTAAGCGAGCTACGATGTTTTTGTTTTCACGTCGTTGGGTACCCTTAATTAATCGTTGTCTAATTAAAAATGACATTCGGCTTTAAAGGAGAGCGGCGAATATCAAGTATTTCACAAGATTAGAAGTTCATGAAACAAAAAGAAAAACTTTATCTTGTTAGCGGGTAAATTAAATGATTGATGCGTTTTGGCGGAGGTGCAAACATCGGGGAGGTTTACAACCTTGCAACATTTGAAGCTGGATTTGGCTGAAGGGATCTTTCTCCATTTTGCCACTCGAACGTGACTCTCAACCACAAAGTGGTTTTGGAAAATCTGTTATAGATAATTTTGAATCTTATTATTATACTCACTAGGAGTAGTCACACAAGCCATCTTCAAATATTTCTCTTTGAGAACAACTTGTGGTGTTATCTGGAGTATGAGTGGCAACAAATCTTCTCAGATTTCCAGTACTCTCCACCACTTTCGATAACCTTTGCAAATGAATTATCGCAATAGCCACTTACCATTGATTTCTCATTGCAGGGACAATTTGTCTGCACTGGAATTTTAGAGCCAATAAGCGTCCCAAAGGTCCCAGTCCTCTTTGCAATGTCATCATCATCATCATCATCATCATCATCATCTCAATGACATTTTTTTCCTCATTTTCCCACCACGCGTAATTTCTCGTTACGGCTGTGAGGTCATCACCGACTCTTACATGTTCTTGAACGTAATCCACATCTCCAACGCGATCGTCTTCTCAAACGTGCTTTTTCTTCTTTTTATAGTTTTTTTTTTCTACCGGTTACATAATTTCGCATATGCACGTCCGCGTTCTGTTACAGGCATTGATTTCCTCGGTTAAACTGATGAACCATGTGAAAATTGTAAATACTCAATAATACTGTTAATCCAAACAGGACGTTGTAGTATATATTGTCTGCCATAGTCCCCACTAACTGTGTTTTAAAACTAGTCCTCTTTTCGACTTTTCGTATCTTACCCACTTTTTAAATATTTACCTTGTCAGAAGCACGACAGCTCGACCAACGAATATTTGCCGGGTTTCTCTTTTAAACTAGTTATCATATAGTGTGAACTTAAAAGATTCTACTGTTGGCATTGGGTTTCCTCGATATTTTTTTAGTCAGAATTCTTTCTAGAAAGACATTGGATACTTACGGGTAGAACCACGAAAAGGTTGCCAACATCCTAAGTGAAAGTGATTTTTGTGGAACGAACTGAATTCGAACTTCGAACACCCAGATCGTCTGTCCGTATCGTTAACTATTAGACGACAGTCTCCAGAACATTTTAAATCATCCTCAGAAGCGATACAAATTCATCCATAATATAAATCTCACGTGTCTTCTTAAATGTATGTACGTATGTATGTATGTATGTATGTATGTATGTATGTATATCAGGTCATGTCATATGCTACTGGTACCATGTAACTCAGTACTACCTGCATCATGGTCGGGTCACCGGCGACTAAACTGGTTTCCCCACCAGACTTATTTGGTGAGGAGGGCGGCTAGTCTCCCTGAAGGATTAAAAACAAGACCTTCCAAAGGGCGAATGAACTCTTTTTCTGGGTCAACGGCCAACTAGCACCGTGTATATTTGTGTGTGTGTATATGTGTATTGGGGTGGAGAGGGCTCCCGTAAGCCGTGGTGAAGGCAACCTTTCTAGGAGAAGCAAATCTCTGATTTAAAAAACCATAAAGCGGAAGACCAGTACCCGCATTAAGCTGGTCTGCAGTTTAATTTGTTGCTGGCTATCTTGCTCTTGCTTGTTGCTGGATCTCAACATTTTGAACCGAGAGAGAGACTTAGCTGTCGTACAAAGCTAAGACTCTGTAACATCATATTTGTAAAGATACTCCCTCAGACATTTGGGCTCATGGATTTTAAATGTCTGAGGGAGTGGCACTCGTCTGACAAGACGTTGCAATCATCATGTATGTCTGCCTAAAACTTTCGAAATAATCGACGAATTTCCATAAGATCGATATCGTTCCGAAGCACGAAACTTCGGACGACAAATATCAAAAAATTGGCGAAAACATTAATTCGTTCACCCTCAACTAGGCACTTTTCTATAGGGATAGCTCGCTTTTTTCGCCGATATTTTCGAAAGTCATCTCCTCTTTTCGATTGTCTAGCCTTTATTAACACCGATACCACTTCCGGTTTGACTATGGGCGCAACAGCTAATGCCACACGTTTTTTTTCACATTCTTTTCCGGCTTCACGTCACGAGTTCGAGCCTTCCTGCCTACTACAACTTTTTATTTTGCTCAACACACACCTCCAAACACCCGGGAAACGCCGAGCACCCAGGTTAGTGTATACATATACATCTCACCTGTCTGTTTAAATGTATGTATGTCTAAAATTTTCGACAGAGGCGACGGGTTTTCATGAGATCGATATCGTTTTTAAGCGCGGCCCTTCGAACGACAAATATAAAAAAATTGGCTAAAAACATTAATTTCTTCACCCTCAACTGGGCACTTCTCTACTGGGAGGGCTCACTTTTTTCGCCGATATTTTCGAAAGTCATCTCCTCTTTTCGATTGTCTAGCCTTAATTTAAACTTTCGCAACTTCCGGTTTGGCGATGGGCGCAACAGCAAAGACTTTCACGTTTTCTTTTCGCGCTCTTTTTCTCCTTTACCGTACGGGTTCAACCCTGCCTGTCTACTACCACATTTTTATATTTTTTTGCTCAATACACACCTCCAAACACCCGAGCAACGCCGGGAACCCAGGCTAGTCTTAAATAACTATTAATCGATCCATATTCAAGTAACAAGAAACCACTCTCTTCCATCTCCAACCCAGGTTAACCATTTTACTTATTTTTCTCACATATTCCTTAAGAAAGTAAAAGAAAAGTGAAGAGAAAACGATGGACGGATGTTTGACATGACTTGTCACACAAACACACTACAAGGCGCGCAATACACACACAGTAAAAACTCACCAACCTGTCAACTTCCAAGTAATATTTGTCTGTTATTTTATAAACATGTGGCGTTTGTTTCCATGTAATCTACTTACCGACCATTCGTACGAGTATTGTATAAGTACTACACACCTTTCGGAAAGCTAATTAAGCGAAACACTAGATAATGTCGGAAACCGGGCTTCTTATGTAAACATGCAAAAATGATGTAAAATTCGATACAGGAAATTAACAGACCAAACATTGATCAGATAGTAATCCGTCAGAACATCGGATGTTTCCGGACAGAATCGGCTATCTTCGGTCGTTTTAAAATTCCTTTACGTTTTCCCTGCTCTCTGCTCCATTATGTTTTCATTTCTTTCGTTATTTTTTTTCTTTTACATTTTTTTATTTTATCTTTAATCAACTGACTTCCTCGGCGTTGCACGGGTTTCACATATGTTGAACGCATTAACACACGCATATATATATATATATATATATATATATATATATATATATATATATATATATATATATATATATATATATGAAGGACCATCGCCTGGTCAAGATAGTCCTATATGGTAAACTCTCTACTAGCCGTCGTGACAGGGGGGCACCGAAGAAAAGATATAAATACTCTTTGAAGAAGTATCTCGGTGACTGCCACATTGACCACCACCAGTGGTCTGTTCTTGCTGTTAACCGTGCTATCTGGTGACGTACCAGACTGTCGCCTCCTTTGAGATCTCCCGCACAGAGAATTTGCGGGAGAAACACTGCAGGAGGAAGATTCGGGAAGCCTCAGCAGCCACACTTGACGTGACTTTTGACTGCAGCTGCTGTGGGCAAACCTGCTTGTCCCGCATCGGGCTCGTCAGCCACAAGCGTGCCTGCAGTCGACGTGGACAACCCCCTTCATAAAATCTTCGTTTGCGAAGTACAGACAATATATATATATATATATATATATATATATATATATATATATTGTCTGTACTTCGCAAACTTCCCCCCCCCACCACCATCAGCAACGACAAGAGAATATCAACATGCGTCAAGCACTTAAACTGCTATGCTTTTCCACAGCCCATTATTTATGTGTAGAAAAAACATTTATATAATTTCTACCAAATTAGATAAACTCTTTCTGAAACGTATTACTAACTTATAGCCATTTGATTGAACTGTCCATATAAAACATATACTCACACATGCACACATATAAAACATATCATATACTCGCACATGCAATCACTAACGCACCTATAATCGTAACAAAATTACAACATTTTTCTTCGCGGTTTCTATTAAAAGATATGCATAAACCGAACTACGTGTACGGTGTCTCACCTATTTACAAACGAAGTAAAATGCATAACGGTGGAATTAGATTTCGCACTCTGGAGCAAAGAAGTTGGAATTCCTCTACATAAATAGTAAAATTCCCACATATGCCAGAATCCTATACACCTATTATTCACGCCAGTAGTACACCCATCATTATCCTCTCCCTCTTGGAAAAGTTAAAAATAAGTCTTTAAGCTAATAGGTCAATCAACCACAGCCCCTGTCCCATCGCCCAAATGTGGCATTTCTGTGCTTGTTTTATACATACTTGCACAGAATGCACTTCGATGAACTTTCTAAATTTCTACTCGCTCAACTTAAATACATCGAAAAACTGGACTAGCAGCAGAATCCCGCCTTACATTATAGAGGTCCCCATATACCGAAAAAAACTGACATGAAAAAAAATATAGAGGTTGCAAAGTTGAGGCAGGAAAAGTGCTCTAAGCGCCACTTTACAGATTTGGCAGCAGCATCCCACCTTAAAGTGTATCCGACTCTCATATATGTAGAAAAGTCTGGAGTGCTAGAATAATCCAACCATTTTTTTTCAGCGACTATTGCAGCCGATTTGATGTAAGTTTCCCATTTCAGGTCAGTCTGCAGCGAAAGTCAGTCCTTGGAACTTATTAAAGCAAAGAACCCGGCAAAATTTTCATCCCCCAAACCATAAAATCCCCTTGTTTTGTGTACATAAAATCAAACAGAACTTCCATGAACAGAGTTTCTTTCGACGAACCTCGCACCTGTCTTTGTACAGACTTTGCAAATATCTGTAATGTCGTCCTGTCAATTTACCATTATTCTCAATTTTTTGATAGTACCGTTCCATCATCCAATTGAAACGCTCATTTGCTCTTATCCTCGAGTGGTCTTTGACCTTAGTAAATAATGAACTATGAGTATATAATAAAGAGCCATTCATTTCAAAGAAGTTAAAATAATGGTTCCAGTGTTAGTGATACACTGAGAGAAAGTTTATTTTAGTAATAAAGGTAACAAGTCACTTTTTCACATTGCACCATTTATTCCGGGCTGGGGTAGAAAGATCAACAAGAAAAATTTAGGGGGCTTATGGCGTGGGCATTGAAGTAGTTGCAGTTACAGACCAACATACGCATAATCTTAATTATAATAGTTTTAAATAAATAGTTTTAGTGTAACGTTTAAAAAAAAATAAACAAAAAACAAAAACAACAACAAACAAACAAAACAAAACAGGATTTCTATTTAAACAAATATTTTATCTCTGATCACGTCGGGCGCATTGGGTTAACTTAATTATTTCTTATTACAGTATAGATTAATACCCGGATACAAAATAAAAAAAACAAACAAAACAAAACAAACAAACAAAAAAGAAAAAAAAAACAAACTCTATTCTTATCTAAGGGCATCGTTTTTCATTCTCAGATTAGCAGAATTTCTTTAGCAAACACTAACACGTCATTGCGGCCATTAACACAATTGTTTGCATTTTTCACAATTAAAACTTCGTAATTTCCTTTCAATTATTTGTTTTACCTTTTTTTTGTATTTCTGTTACTATAATTTTCTATTAGATACAAAGTTTTAACGATAAAAAATCGCTGAGTATACAAGTTAAGATATTATCCTCACACACATTCTAACTTGTAAATCAACCTCAATGACGCATCACTGTGCTTATTTTACGAATACTTGCATGTAACACACTTCGATGAACTTACTGCATTTATACCCGTTCAACGTTGATAGCCCAACAACGATATCAGCAGTAAAATCACGCCCCTTCTCCGTAGAGGTGTTCAGACGCCGAAAAACCCATGTGAAATAGTGGTTGTGGGAAAAAGAAGACATAAACGCACATTATATCTATCTATCTATCTATCTATCTATCTATCTATCTATCTATCTATCTATCTATAAACGTGACCGTGTGTGTGTCTCTCTGTGTGTACATTTCCCTACACATCACCTGTCAATTTTACGTCTACAGACTCGAAATTTGATATACAGGGTACTGAGATTTGGGAAAATCTTTCTGATCGGTTTTCGGTCAGAAATTTGGCTGTTAATGGGTCAAAGTTCAACGATTTGACCTTTTAGAACTCTACCAAACTCCTCCGACAATTTTGGGTCCAAACACTTGAAATTTTAGATATAGGTTTGTTGGACATGGATCTAACTTAATAACTTAATTTAAGTCCTAAAACATTAAATGTTAATGGGTCATAATAGGGGTCAAAGTTAAAAAAATATTGACCTCTGCGGTCTCTACCAAATTACTCAGACAATTTCTGGTCTAAACATTCGAAATTTGACATAGAGGGTATTCAGAGCCAGGGCAAGCTTTTTAATCGGTTTAGGTCGAAAATTTTTAGTTACCAATGTATAAATGCATGTACGTATGTATGTATGTATGCATGCATGTATGTATGTATGCATGTCTGACTAAAAATTTCGACAGAAGCGACACATTTTACAAAATTCAGTATCGTTTGGAAGTTAGACATTTCAGACGACAAATATCGAAAAATTGGCTAAAAACATTAATATCTTCACCTTCAAGTAAGCAATTTTCTACAAGGGGTAGTTTTTTCGCCGATATTTTTAAAAGTCATCCTATCTTTTCGAGTGTCTAGCCTTAATTTAAACATAAGTAACTTCCGGTTTGGCGGTGGTCGTAACAGCAAAGACGTCAGTTTTTTCCCGTTCTTTTTCTCCTTCGCGGTACGGGTTCGAGCCTGCTTTTTTTTTTTTTTTTTTAGCTCAACAGACACATCCAAACACCCGGGCAATGCCGGGCGGAAATGCTAGTATATCTTTAAAAGTGAACATGTATGCCTGTGTGTGTGTGTGTGTGCGTGCCTGTGTGTCTGTCTGTGTACATTTTCCTACGCAATAACTCTGTCAATTTTCAGTCTACAGACTCGAAATTTGATATACAGGGTACTGAGAGTTGGGAAAATCTTTGTAATCCGTTTTCGGCCAGAAATTTGGCTATTAAGGCGTAAAAGTTCAACAATTTGACATTGGAGAACTCTACCAAACTCCTCCGAGAATTTTGGGTTTAAACAATTAAAATTTTAAATATAGGTTCCATGGACATGGATCTAACTTAATAACATGATTTGAGCCAAAACAATAAATGTTAAGAGGTCATAATTGGGGTCAAAGTTAAAACAAATTGACCGCCTTTTTCTTTTGCTCAACATACATATCCAGACACCCGTACAACGCCGGGCTAAAATGTTATATATATATATATATATATATATATATATATATATATATATATATATATATATATATATATATATATATATATATATATTAGCATTTCAGCCAGGCGTTTCCCGGTTGAGCAAAAAGAAAACAAAAAAAGGTCAATTTTTAAATATTTGATGCCTATTATGACCCCTTAAAATTTATTGTTTAGGCTCAAATCGAGTTATTAAGTTAGATCCATCTCCAAGGAACCTACATCTAAAATCTCAAGTGTTTAGACCAAAAATTGTCGGAGGTGTTTTGTAGAGATCTCAAATGTCAAATCGTTGAACTTTGACCCCTTAACAGCCAAATTTCTTGCCGATTAAAAAGAATTTCCCAAATCTCAGTACCCTGTATATTAACTTTCGAGTCTGTAGACTTAAAATTGACAGAGGTATTGCGAAGGAAAATGTACACAGACAGACACACAGACACACATTCCGAAATACACGTTCACTTTTATAGATATACTAGCATTTCAGCCCGGCGTTGCCCGGGTGTTTGGATATGTATGTTGAGCAAAAAGAAGTGGTCAATTTTTAACTTTGACCCCTATTATGACCCCTTAACATTGATGGTTTTGGGCTCAAATCAAGTTATTAAGTTAGATCCATGTCCAAGAAACCTATATCTAAAATTTAGATTGTTTAAACCAAAAATTATCGGAGGAGTTTGGTTGAGTTCTCAAAGGTCAAATCGTTGAAATTTGACCCATCAACAGCCAAATTTCTGACCTGAAACGGATCACAAAGATTTTCCCAAATCTCAGTACCCTGTATATCAAATTTCGAGTTATTGCGTAGGGAAATGTACCCACACAGACAGACACACAGACACACAGACGCGTTCACTTTTATAGATATACTAGCATTTCAGCCCGGCGTTGCCCGAGTGTTTGGATGTGTATGTTGAGCAAAAAAACAAAAAGTGGTAGTAGGAAGGCAGGCTCGAACCCGTACCGCAAAGGAGAAAAAGAACGGGGTAAAACCTAACGTTTATGCTGTTACGACCTCCGCCAAACCGGAAGCGACATTTTTTAAAATGAAGGCTAGACAATCTAAAGGAGAGGATAACTTTGAAAAATATCAGCGAAAAAAGTGCCCCCCCCTGTAGAAAAGTGTCTAGTTGAAGGGGAAGATATTAATGTTTTCAGCCAATTTTTCGATATTTGTCGTATGAAAGATGGAACTTTAAAACGATACTGATCGTGGTAAAATCCGTCGCCTCTATTAAAAGTTTAAGGCAGACATGCAAACAGACATACATACATAAATTTATATATTGGTAACTAAAAATTTTCGACCCAAACTGATGAAAAGGCTTGCCCTATCTCTGGATACCCTTTATGTAAAATTTCAAATATTTAGACCAGAAATTGTCTGAGTAATTTGGAAGACACCGCAGGGGTCAATTTTTTTAAACTTTGACCCCTATTATGACCCCCTAAAGTTTATTGTTTTGGGCTCAAATCAGATTATTAAGTTAGATCCATGTCCAAGAAACCTATATCTAAAATTTCAAGTGCGTAGACCCAAAATTGTCGGAGGAATTTGGTAGAGTTCTAAAAGGTCAAATGGTTAAACTTTGACCTTAATCGCCAAATTTCTGGCCAAAAACCGATCACATCGATTTTCCCAAATCTCAGTACCCTGTATATCAAATTTCGAGTCTGTAGACTAAAAATTGACAGGTTCTTGCGTAGGGAAATCTACACAGACACACACACAGACGCACAGATACACCGCAGGCACGTTCACTTATATATATATATATATATATATATATATATATATATATATATATATATATATATATATATATATATATGTATACATATATATATATGTATATATATTTGTTCACTGTTTTTGGCAAAGAATGACACAAAGTGCTCGATTAAAAAGAAAAAATTCAATATAAGAGATTCATAGTTATTTATTTAAAACCGTACAGAATGTCAGAAAAATATTGGTACTGTCGGTTTCAAGCCCAACATAAAGGGGACCAGTTAATGGTAAATAATGTTAGACTCTCATCCGCCATATTGTTTTCTGTTTATATTTCTGAGGAAAAAACCGACGGTACCAATGTTTTTCTGATCTTCTGTACAGCTTTAAATAAATCAAAATTAAATTATAAATTTTAAAGAAATATTTGTATATTTTCGTAATATTGCCTTGTAATTTGGCTTTCACACGTACCTTATACGTATTTTTTTTTATTCAAATTAAACGCTTCTATAATAGAACTAATACCATTGATGTCGCGTAGCCAACGCACTGTTCCGACATTTCAAAATACACTCGCTGAGAAACAACGTGCGGATCTTTACTAACTGATTTTTATTTTTCCAACTTTACAACATGGCAAGGAGGAAGAAGGAAAAAGAAAGAAGACAAAAATGTGAAAAATACTGAGGACAGAGTTTGGCTCCGATATATATTTAAATCATAAATTTTAAACAAGTAAAGTATTTGTTTATTTTCGTAATAGTGAGTTGTTATTTGGCTTTAAAACGTACCTAATGAGTGTTATATATATATATATATATATATATATATATATATATATATATATATATATATATATATATATGTTTCTTTGAGACCAGGAGACTTTCTCCCGAAATATCACAATATTTTCCACCATTCTGAATTCTATTAACCATAAACGAAAAGATGTCCTAAAATAGTAAATGAAAGATTTATTTAAATAGGAATAGATAAATATTGAAGAAAAATATTGCACATATGGTCTTCAATAATTTGTTTATGTTTATATATATATATATATATATATATATGTATATGTATATGTATATATATATATAACTTAATTTTCTAACGAACCGTTTTAGTATGTATCTTGTGTAATTAAAATATTCGGGAAAACGCTTTATATTATATCATCATCATCATCATCATCATCATCGTCGTCGTCGTCGGCTGCGTCATCATCATCACCACCATCATCATCATCATCATCATCATCATCATCGTCATCGTCATCATCATCATCATCATCATCATCATCATCATCATCATCATCATCATCATCATCATCGGAGAGGAAAAGGCATTAGGAGAAACAAACATAGAAGGCCAATGAATATGATAATTCACAAAAAGCAGTTATAAACCATGTTTAGACTTTATTCGCTTCGGCCATTAACTAATGCTTTTAAACGTTTTTATTCAATTTAATAAGAAATTTAATATGTATTTTAGAAAGTCACTTTTTTTCTCATGGGACCACTTGCTTCGAGTCGGAGGAGAGAATCAACAAGAATAACTAATAAGCACGTGTTGTATAGTATGTCTCTTTTTTAACAATTTGTTTGTTTATTGCTCACGTATGTATAATCATGTTTGTTGCATTTCCACGAAGATGTGTGCTGCTAAATAAATCTATACACACTAGCTTGTTCCAGCCGTTTGACAATCAAACATGGAGACAGTTTCATAACAAAATTGTTTTTTTTTTTATTTAATTATCATTTTGCGTGCAGTCCTCCTCGGACGTATCGAGTAAGGGTTAAATGGTATGTCGCGCTTGACAAGCTAATGACGTAACAATCTCTTTGTCTCTCACTTTCAGTGTTTTTGTTTGTCGAACCTTTTGCAAAACAAAACAGGATTTCTATTTAAACAAATATTTTATCTCTGATCACGTCGGGCGCATTGGGTTAACTTAATTATTTCTTATTACAGTATAGATTAATACCCGGATACAAAATAAAAAAAACAAACAAAACAAAACAAACAAACAAAAAAGAAAAAAAAAACAAACTCTATTCTTATCTAAGGGCATCGTTTTTCATTCTCAGATTAGCAGAATTTCTTTAGCAAACACTAACACGTCATTGCGGCCATTAACACAATTGTTTGCATTTTTCACAATTAAAACTTCGTAATTTCCTTTCAATTATTTGTTTTACCTTTTTTTTGTATTTCTGTTACTATAATTTTCTATTAGATACAAAGTTTTAACGATAAAAAATCGCTGAGTATACAAGTTAAGATATTATCCTCACACACATTCTAACTTGTAAATCAACCTCAATGACGCATCACTGTGCTTATTTTACGAATACTTGCATGTAACACACTTCGATGAACTTACTGCATTTATACCCGTTCAACGTTGATAGCCCAACAACGATATCAGCAGTAAAATCACGCCCCTTCTCCGTAGAGGTGTTCAGACGCCGAAAAACCCATGTGAAATAGTGGTTGTGGGAAAAAGAAGACATAAACGCACATTATATCTATCTATCTATCTATCTATCTATCTATCTATCTATCTATCTATCTATCTATAAACGTGACCGTGTGTGTGTCTCTCTGTGTGTACATTTCCCTACACATCACCTGTCAATTTTACGTCTACAGACTCGAAATTTGATATACAGGGTACTGAGATTTGGGAAAATCTTTCTGATCGGTTTTCGGTCAGAAATTTGGCTGTTAATGGGTCAAAGTTCAACGATTTGACCTTTTAGAACTCTACCAAACTCCTCCGACAATTTTGGGTCCAAACACTTGAAATTTTAGATATAGGTTTGTTGGACATGGATCTAACTTAATAACTTAATTTAAGTCCTAAAACATTAAATGTTAATGGGTCATAATAGGGGTCAAAGTTAAAAAAATATTGACCTCTGCGGTCTCTACCAAATTACTCAGACAATTTCTGGTCTAAACATTCGAAATTTGACATAGAGGGTATTCAGAGCCAGGGCAAGCTTTTTAATCGGTTTAGGTCGAAAATTTTTAGTTACCAATGTATAAATGCATGTACGTATGTATGTATGTATGCATGCATGTATGTATGTATGCATGTCTGACTAAAAATTTCGACAGAAGCGACACATTTTACAAAATTCAGTATCGTTTGGAAGTTAGACATTTCAGACGACAAATATCGAAAAATTGGCTAAAAACATTAATATCTTCACCTTCAAGTAAGCAATTTTCTACAAGGGGTAGTTTTTTCGCCGATATTTTTAAAAGTCATCCTATCTTTTCGAGTGTCTAGCCTTAATTTAAACATAAGTAACTTCCGGTTTGGCGGTGGTCGTAACAGCAAAGACGTCAGTTTTTTCCCGTTCTTTTTCTCCTTCGCGGTACGGGTTCGAGCCTGCTTTTTTTTTTTTTTTTTTAGCTCAACAGACACATCCAAACACCCGGGCAATGCCGGGCGGAAATGCTAGTATATCTTTAAAAGTGAACATGTATGCCTGTGTGTGTGTGTGTGTGCGTGCCTGTGTGTCTGTCTGTGTACATTTTCCTACGCAATAACTCTGTCAATTTTCAGTCTACAGACTCGAAATTTGATATACAGGGTACTGAGAGTTGGGAAAATCTTTGTAATCCGTTTTCGGCCAGAAATTTGGCTATTAAGGCGTAAAAGTTCAACAATTTGACATTGGAGAACTCTACCAAACTCCTCCGAGAATTTTGGGTTTAAACAATTAAAATTTTAAATATAGGTTCCATGGACATGGATCTAACTTAATAACATGATTTGAGCCAAAACAATAAATGTTAAGAGGTCATAATTGGGGTCAAAGTTAAAACAAATTGACCGCCTTTTTCTTTTGCTCAACATACATATCCAGACACCCGTACAACGCCGGGCTAAAATGTTATATATATATATATATATATATATATATATATATATATATATATATATATATATATATATATATATATATATTAGCATTTCAGCCAGGCGTTTCCCGGTTGAGCAAAAAGAAAACAAAAAAAGGTCAATTTTTAAATATTTGATGCCTATTATGACCCCTTAAAATTTATTGTTTAGGCTCAAATCGAGTTATTAAGTTAGATCCATCTCCAAGGAACCTACATCTAAAATCTCAAGTGTTTAGACCAAAAATTGTCGGAGGTGTTTTGTAGAGATCTCAAATGTCAAATCGTTGAACTTTGACCCCTTAACAGCCAAATTTCTTGCCGATTAAAAAGAATTTCCCAAATCTCAGTACCCTGTATATTAACTTTCGAGTCTGTAGACTTAAAATTGACAGAGGTATTGCGAAGGAAAATGTACACAGACAGACACACAGACACACATTCCGAAATACACGTTCACTTTTATAGATATACTAGCATTTCAGCCCGGCGTTGCCCGGGTGTTTGGATATGTATGTTGAGCAAAAAGAAGTGGTCAATTTTTAACTTTGACCCCTATTATGACCCCTTAACATTGATGGTTTTGGGCTCAAATCAAGTTATTAAGTTAGATCCATGTCCAAGAAACCTATATCTAAAATTTAGATTGTTTAAACCAAAAATTATCGGAGGAGTTTGGTTGAGTTCTCAAAGGTCAAATCGTTGAAATTTGACCCATCAACAGCCAAATTTCTGACCTGAAACGGATCACAAAGATTTTCCCAAATCTCAGTACCCTGTATATCAAATTTCGAGTTATTGCGTAGGGAAATGTACCCACACAGACAGACACACAGACACACAGACGCGTTCACTTTTATAGATATACTAGCATTTCAGCCCGGCGTTGCCCGAGTGTTTGGATGTGTATGTTGAGCAAAAAAACAAAAAGTGGTAGTAGGAAGGCAGGCTCGAACCCGTACCGCAAAGGAGAAAAAGAACGGGGTAAAACCTAACGTTTATGCTGTTACGACCTCCGCCAAACCGGAAGCGACATTTTTTAAAATGAAGGCTAGACAATCTAAAGGAGAGGATAACTTTGAAAAATATCAGCGAAAAAAGTGCCCCCCCCTGTAGAAAAGTGTCTAGTTGAAGGGGAAGATATTAATGTTTTCAGCCAATTTTTCGATATTTGTCGTATGAAAGATGGAACTTTAAAACGATACTGATCGTGGTAAAATCCGTCGCCTCTATTAAAAGTTTAAGGCAGACATGCAAACAGACATACATACATAAATTTATATATTGGTAACTAAAAATTTTCGACCCAAACTGATGAAAAGGCTTGCCCTATCTCTGGATACCCTTTATGTAAAATTTCAAATATTTAGACCAGAAATTGTCTGAGTAATTTGGAAGACACCGCAGGGGTCAATTTTTTTAAACTTTGACCCCTATTATGACCCCCTAAAGTTTATTGTTTTGGGCTCAAATCAGATTATTAAGTTAGATCCATGTCCAAGAAACCTATATCTAAAATTTCAAGTGCGTAGACCCAAAATTGTCGGAGGAATTTGGTAGAGTTCTAAAAGGTCAAATGGTTAAACTTTGACCTTAATCGCCAAATTTCTGGCCAAAAACCGATCACATCGATTTTCCCAAATCTCAGTACCCTGTATATCAAATTTCGAGTCTGTAGACTAAAAATTGACAGGTTCTTGCGTAGGGAAATCTACACAGACACACACACAGACGCACAGATACACCGCAGGCACGTTCACTTATATATATATATATATATATATATATATATATATATATATATATATATATATATATATATGTATACATATATATATATGTATATATATTTGTTCACTGTTTTTGGCAAAGAATGACACAAAGTGCTCGATTAAAAAGAAAAAATTCAATATAAGAGATTCATAGTTATTTATTTAAAACCGTACAGAATGTCAGAAAAATATTGGTACTGTCGGTTTCAAGCCCAACATAAAGGGGACCAGTTAATGGTAAATAATGTTAGACTCTCATCCGCCATATTGTTTTCTGTTTATATTTCTGAGGAAAAAACCGACGGTACCAATGTTTTTCTGATCTTCTGTACAGCTTTAAATAAATCAAAATTAAATTATAAATTTTAAAGAAATATTTGTATATTTTCGTAATATTGCCTTGTAATTTGGCTTTCACACGTACCTTATACGTATTTTTTTTTATTCAAATTAAACGCTTCTATAATAGAACTAATACCATTGATGTCGCGTAGCCAACGCACTGTTCCGACATTTCAAAATACACTCGCTGAGAAACAACGTGCGGATCTTTACTAACTGATTTTTATTTTTCCAACTTTACAACATGGCAAGGAGGAAGAAGGAAAAAGAAAGAAGACAAAAATGTGAAAAATACTGAGGACAGAGTTTGGCTCCGATATATATTTAAATCATAAATTTTAAACAAGTAAAGTATTTGTTTATTTTCGTAATAGTGAGTTGTTATTTGGCTTTAAAACGTACCTAATGAGTGTTATATATATATATATATATATATATATATATATATATATATATATATATATATATATATATGTTTCTTTGAGACCAGGAGACTTTCTCCCGAAATATCACAATATTTTCCACCATTCTGAATTCTATTAACCATAAACGAAAAGATGTCCTAAAATAGTAAATGAAAGATTTATTTAAATAGGAATAGATAAATATTGAAGAAAAATATTGCACATATGGTCTTCAATAATTTGTTTATGTTTATATATATATATATATATATATATATGTATATGTATATGTATATATATATATAACTTAATTTTCTAACGAACCGTTTTAGTATGTATCTTGTGTAATTAAAATATTCGGGAAAACGCTTTATATTATATCATCATCATCATCATCATCATCATCGTCGTCGTCGTCGGCTGCGTCATCATCATCACCACCATCATCATCATCATCATCATCATCATCATCGTCATCGTCATCATCATCATCATCATCATCATCATCATCATCATCATCATCATCATCATCATCGGAGAGGAAAAGGCATTAGGAGAAACAAACATAGAAGGCCAATGAATATGATAATTCACAAAAAGCAGTTATAAACCATGTTTAGACTTTATTCGCTTCGGCCATTAACTAATGCTTTTAAACGTTTTTATTCAATTTAATAAGAAATTTAATATGTATTTTAGAAAGTCACTTTTTTTCTCATGGGACCACTTGCTTCGAGTCGGAGGAGAGAATCAACAAGAATAACTAATAAGCACGTGTTGTATAGTATGTCTCTTTTTTAACAATTTGTTTGTTTATTGCTCACGTATGTATAATCATGTTTGTTGCATTTCCACGAAGATGTGTGCTGCTAAATAAATCTATACACACTAGCTTGTTCCAGCCGTTTGACAATCAAACATGGAGACAGTTTCATAACAAAATTGTTTTTTTTTTTATTTAATTATCATTTTGCGTGCAGTCCTCCTCGGACGTATCGAGTAAGGGTTAAATGGTATGTCGCGCTTGACAAGCTAATGACGTAACAATCTCTTTGTCTCTCACTTTCAGTGTTTTTGTTTGTCGAACCTTTTGCTTTCATTAATACATTCTTTCTTTGTTTCATCAGAGGTCAATATGTGTGTCAAAGTTCGACATGGTATTTTCTTTGTTCTCTGCTAACCTAAAGTTTGTTTGTGTGTGTGTGTGTGTGTGTGCACAATCTTCAAGTTCTTTTATACAACACATGGTGATGTGAGTAGCCAGGTGGTTTCCATTACAGACAAACATACGCATAAGTTTCATTATATTAGTTTTATATAAATACTAGAAAATTTACCCGGCGTGGCCCGGTATTAAGCGTAACGTTGCATCCGTTTAAAAAATGACGTAAAACTACAGAAAGAAACAGACATGTGCATGCGAGTTTTATGTTTTTTCTAAACAGTTCATTCTTGTAAGTAAAAATAAAATACTCGAGCTGAGATCGGAACCCAAATTTAAAGACAGCAAGTCAAGTACGCATAACCATTACACTAGCGTGACACGTATCATAAGTTTTTTAAACGACTTATTCTTAACATAAGTAATTTGTAATGTGAGTTATTGACACATGCGCATTCACAAAACAGTTAGCAAACAGAAAAAATCCGATGGTCCCCAGGTACTTTTTATATTTGACCCCTTAACAGCCTTTTTGTCCGGATGAAAACAGATTAAAAAGTTTTCCACATGTTTGAATATTCTATATACTAAATTACAAGTCTGTAGATCAAACATTCATTGAGTATATAGGTTGAGAAGTGTCCACACACACACATTCTCACTTTTATAAATATACTAGACTTTTAAGTATTGCACGACTAAACTGATTAGATTTATATTTATAAATGTGTTATCGCTGATAACGGAACTCTTGCCAGACACAAATAAAACAACCACGAAACCAAGTAACGATGCGCGTGCGTGCGTGCGTGTGTGCTTGAATGTTGGTCTGTGTTTTCGGCTTATTTTCGGTCTTAGCTTATCATATTCGATCATCATCTTCGGTATTTTCTTGGACATTTTAGCCTGTCAAAAAGGAGATAAGAGCGGGAAGGAGTGCCTGAATGTAAATCCTTGCGTTTTAAAAGGACATTCTTCTCGAATAGCAGACAAAGAAGGAGGAGGAGAAATAGAAGAAGGATGAGAAGGCAGAGGAGGAGCATGGGGGAGGAGGAGGAAGAGGAGGAGGTCAACGACAAAAGAAATAAAAATAAGCGCCAAGAAATGATGGAGATGAAGAAGAGGAAAGAGACAAGGGCGGGGAAGTAGATTAGGAGAAAAAAGAAAACAATAGTACTGAAAACGATGAAGAAGAGGAACAAAAACCAGTGGTTGCTTCTGAGATGCTGACGATGGTTGTTATTTAAGTTTTGATGGGAGGCTGGGAGATCGGAATCATAAGTAAAGTAATATGAGCCTTGTCGCATTTACTTATACGATGTCGTTGAATAATATAACCGACCTTCGCGAAGACTCTTTCTCTTTTCTATCTCATATATGTTAGATTATTAATTCAAAGTATTGCACTTTGTATTATTCAGATTATTCGAACTATCATTCCAATTTTGGTTGGTATTCTGGCAATGTTTCGGCCGTCTAACGCCCAACCTTCTTCAAGTTCACTTTTACGAACTATGAAATCTTTATTTCTAATTTAGGAACCTATCCGGAATTTCGATCTGAACTAAGTTGAAATTCTCAACAGGTTCCCGAATTTAATAGAAAACAAACAAAAATGTACGTTAATCTTATTGAAGTTCGTGATCCTAATTTTGGATTGACTGGAAGCTATTTCTTTCTGGCTGAAAAGAAGGTTCTTGCGGAATATTTAATTTTTATTTCAAATGATGTATTTTCAAATAAGTTTTCGCTATAATACTTTTACTTTATATATCATTTTAAACGGCGTTTTTCGCTCTATCTAATCGTTTAAATTACAATTGTTTTAAAACAATCATGTTTTCTTTTCAGAAAGTTGAATACAAGAGGGGAAAAACAAGTTCGCCAATTTTCTTATTTCAATTCAAACTAGGCCGAAAAGCTTCGGAAACAGTTCGTGATATCAACGAAGCGTTTGGCCCAGGCACCACTACTGAATGAACAGCACAATGGTGGTTTAAGAAATGTTGTGGCGACGACGAGAGTCTTGAAGATGACAAGCGTTATGGTCAGCCATCGGATGTTGGCAATAATGAATTAAGAGACTTAGTCAAAGTCAATCTACGCACAACTGTTCGAGAACTTGCTTCTGAATTAGATGTAGCGTATATTACGATTTCTAACCACTTGAAAGAGATTGAAAAAAATTGATAAATGGATGCCTCATGAATTAAACGACAAACAAAAGAAACGTGTCATGATATCCTCACTTCTTTTACGCAACAAGAACGGCTCGCTTCTCGGGTTGTGACTTACGATGAAAAGTGGGTTCTTTACGATAACTGGCGACGCTCAGCTCAGTAGTTAGATGCCGACGAAGCTCCACAACACTTACCGAAAACAAGGTTGCACTAAAAGAAAGTCATGCTGACTGTTTGGTGGTCTGCGACCGGGCTCATGTATTACAGTTTTTTGAATACAGGCAAAACCATTGCGGGGATAAGTACTGTCAACAAATGTATGAAATGTATCAGAAACTTCAACAACAACACCCAGCAATTGTCAACAAAAAGGCCCAAATTAACATCTACGACAATGCCCAATGACACGTTGCTAAACAGACCTTTCAGAAGTTGAACGAATTGGGCTACGAAATTCTGCATTATTTGCCCTACTGTCCAGACCTCTCACCTACCTTTCATCATCATCATCATCATCATCATCATCATCATCATCATCATCATCATCATCATCATCATCATCATCAAGTGGTGTCCTACATGGTACAGGCATTGACGGCTATGACTCTCTATATCTCTCTCTCTACCCCTCTCTCTCCTTCTCTTTCACTTTCTCTCGAAGCATTTATGAATTCATTGTTGCTCATCATTTTTGATGTTACCCAGGTATTCAGACTGTCAACGTATATTTCTCGCTGTCGCCCTCTACTCCTATCTTCTATCGCATGATCTTTCCTGTCAAGCTAATCTGTTCTATTCCGCTTTTTCTGTAGACATGACCTATGAATTTCATTTGTCTTTTTCGAACTGTTCTTATTAGAGACCTTTCTGTGTTTGCCATTTCTAATACCTCTTGATTAGTTTTCTTTTCTGTCCAGGATATTTTCAAAATTCTCCTTATGAAAAAAGTTTCAGTGGCCTGTAGTCTTTTCCTCGTGGTGTTCGTGATCGCGCAGCATTCACAATTGTATAATAGAACAGACCATAAATTCGTTCGGAGTATTCTGAATTTAGTGTCTATTTTAATGTTTCTGTTAGTCATGATTGGTGGCAATCTCTTGAAGGTGACTTTGACTGCAGCTATGCGACTTTGTATTTCAGTAGTACACCTTCTATCAGATGTGATCCAGTATCCCAGATATTTGAATTCATCAACTTGTTTAACTGGTACATTATGATATTGTAGCTTGCTTGTTGAAACTTGGTTGTTCTTGGATACTGTCATGCTTACCATTTTTGAGATGCTTAAAGCAAGTTCTTTACTTTCACTTGCTTTTACCACAATATCCAGCATGTGTCGGGGGTCTGTTCGGATTGTGTCGTCGGCATAACTTAGATTGTTAATGTTGTAAACGCTTCTGCTAGGACGAATCAAATAAATTTATGTTCTGCTACCAACCATTCAGAAACCAGAATTGCTCCATAAAAATTTACCTTTTTTTTTGCAACCTTGCATATGTGTCTTCGTGTCAACACGGAAAGAATCTTCTGCTCTCTGGCTACAAAATTATAAAGTCCGGAATCTGTGCAGAACAGTTGTCTACTGAGAACTCGTCATCTCCAAGACTTGTATAGAACAATTAACCATCGGAAACTGTTCTTGTGTTCTTTCTTAAATTTTAGACGGATGTTCCCTATACAATTTTAGTAAAAACAAAACAAAAACGATTTGATTCGGGAATCTTAAGTAAGACCACCCCTGGTATGTTTGCGGTATTTTGGTGAATAAAAACTCTAGCTAGAAACAGCATAGACCAACAGAAAGTACAGTGACGAGGATGACCATATATTCAAACACTACCTTGTTTGAATAATATATATATATATATATATATATATATATATATATATATATATATATATATATATATATATATAACGTGACCGTCTCCGGGAGCGGTAGGGCTCCCCATTGAGAGGAGGTTGAGACTTTCGAAACACTGGAGAATTCCCGGCAGATATGCTTGTTTAATTCGTTAAGTATTATTTTATGCCAGGGTATCGGCATCCACCCTGCTGAGGATTATGAATTTTATTATTTATATGAAACCGATATATAAATTTTATTGTTTTGTGGAAAACTGGCAACATATGTCACCTTGTGAATAGGTAAGGGAAATTGAGGTTATGAGCTTGACCTTTTGGAGCCTGAGAAATCGGTACATCGCAGGCACACACGCAGGGAATCGGAGGATTCCCCTGAGATGGCGTACTTACTGGTGATTGGTCTAGGCAGTAGCCAGACTTACTCCTGACCTGACTACATAAGCGGGTCCCTATGCAAAGATTTGCAGTTGGAGCGCAGTTGGAGCTAAGATTTGAGCGAATCTAATACTAATTGAAGACTCGCCGCCACCCCTCTCTTCCCGACCATCATAACCGCACAACTGAGAGTAATTAAATCTAATTGGGACTCAGTAGTGTTTTGTCAAAATCATCATCTGAACAAGTTATATTTTGTATATCAAACTGGAGTTAACCAGTAGAATAAATATATCTGAGTCTGTCTTTCTTTTGCGCGCATGAAAATTGATTCATTTCCGGTGTGACAGACCGACGAAGCAGCGACCTAACAACCCGAAGGTGAAGTGATTCCGACCAGATCGACTGCGAAGAACAGGCACAGGTCACATTGGGGTCCGTAACCGAGGTTTGACTCGTACATGATAAAGGAGATCGTTATTAGAGGATCGCTAAGGGTTCACAATATATGCATTTTTTTTTAATTCTGTAACTTAATCAAATGTAAAAACAATTTTTCCTTAAATTTGCATCAATTGTACTGTAGCAATTAAGATGTCTTTTTTAAGTTTAGAAAAATATCTTTCTGCAAACTATATTCTTAGTATAAGTTTTTCTCTTTTTTCCTCCTTGGCTATTAGTTTTCATGACTATAATTCGTATATCAGAGAGCCTACGGGTTCTTGAAAATGAAACATATATAGTTGCCAATGGTTGAACAGAAGTTGTACTAGAAATATATTTTTCAAAAGTTTGACCTCGATACCTATTGATAGTGATTGCATACGATAACCGAATCAAAAACTGATTTCCTTCTAAAATGAAAGGCAATTTAGTGTCGCTTGGGGCGAGTTTTATTCTTGGAATGAGAGCATACTTTCTTAGTAATACACCACTTATTAATGACGTTTCAATTGAATATTAATGCATTTTTATAACTTCCAATCTTGTTCCATTGCACAGTCCATTTTTATTGAACTATTTATTAGAAGCATGACTATGCATCTAGGTTTCAAATGCAATTTATGAGGAGGCATTTACATATGACGTCAATAAATTAAGGAATTCAGGCTGATAACGCATGTCTTCCACATTATCGGTGCTATAATATATACGACTGTCATCAAGAAGTTGATTTAAAACCTCTTCATTGATCAATAGGCAGTTAGCATTTTCCTGGTGAGAAAATTATCTCATTTCTTTTACCGTGCTGTGATATATTTTTGAAAAATATCATTAACCAGTGAATCATCAAAGCATGATATTTGCGGCACGTCTATATCATAGGCATGCGATTGATCTGCATATTCTACAAAAATTGCTCTTCTATTTTCAAGATTCAGTAATTCACTTTAATTTGGACTTGCTTTAATGTTTTCACATATGCTATCATTTTTCACATGAAACCAAAGGGACAAATTTTTAATGCAGATTTCAATATATTCATGATTTTTCCTTGGTAATACGTGTAGAACTCGTGTGAAGTCTTATCCCCAAAGGCACTATTTTCATCAAAAAAAGTATTATTATTGCTTATGTTTTTCAAGGTTTTGTCAATTGCATCCATAATAAATGAAAAGAAATGACCTGTGTGCCACCACTGAAAATCAAAACCAAAATGTTCCGCTTATGATTTATTTTTTCGTCTGAAGTTTATGCCTGACCTATGAAAAAAAGTTTGCTGCAAGGCTAAAAATTAAAACCTGAACCAATAGCCACTACGTTATGCATGCATATTAGTAATGCCGTCGTTCAACCTTCACCTGGAAAATTTAATTAAAATTTTTTGTACACTTTTGTACCGATTTTCCCGGCTAAAACCCAAATATAAAATTTCGCATGTGTTCGTATATCCTATATATTAACTTTCAAGTCTGTAGATAAAAAATGACAGAGGAGTTTGGTAGACAAACTTTTAAAATGTTTAAAGCAATGTAGATTACAGTGTATTGTGAACTAAGTCACTGTCGGGAGGAATGTTTGCTTTCTCTCGATGCACCGCGGTGGGTTCCCAATTAGAGCAGGCAATTCATCGAATTGAGGAATGAATGAGTGATTTTACTGATTCGTTGACAATAAGCGCATTGGAAACGTGGAACATATTTTCGAGCAACATCTAATCCTTCTGATATATATATATATATATATATATATATATATATATATATATATATATATATATATACACGGTGCCTACAAAGTCTAGCTACATAATCTACACGGTTCCCACAAAGTCTGGCTAAATAATGTAGCCAGACTTTGTGTGGACGCCCTGTATATATATATATATATATATATATATATATATATATATATATATATGAGAAGCACAGACAAAAAAAGGGGAGAACCTAAGGTCAACTGTACCTTGGTCCTGAAAGTGCCCGCTCATTGGCTGATTAGGATAGGCGCGGTGGAAACTAGGAAACTGATTGGCTAACTAAAAATTCAATAGCTTATGCGTTTATAAAAAACGTACGGTAATCACAACTCTTTGCATAAGTCTGACGAATTCTCACGAGAATCAAACGCGGAGTATTCTGTGTAGCTTAATTGCCATATATATTTTTATAACTGACTATATATATATACATATATATATATATATATTATATATAATTAAATAATCTACTTTGATATTTCAACTGCTAATTTCTCAGCAATAACTTAGTGTTGACTCATCGACTATAATTAAGAGAAAGCAGTGGTTTGACATTCCTTGCTTTTAAAAACAAACAATAACAAAAACAGCAAAAATAAAACAAACAAACAAAACAAAACAAAAAGACACCAAACAACAATTAGATAAGAATAAGCGATAAATTTTCGCTTAAAGCGTTTTATTTTTTTCCTAATGAATGTTGACTTGTCTAATCGTGCCAATGGGTGTGTCCCACTCAGCCGGCGCAATGTATCGGTACAAGCGAAACACTATCGCGATAATTCATTCAAATAACGCTGACCTCTTACAGAGATAAAACAGAAACTGATATCGAAAATGAGTTTTCTGTTGTCAGAAAGTGATAACATTCAGGCAAGCTAGGAAAAAAAAAAAAAAGCAGAATTAGACGAAGCTGGACAGATCCGTCTCCAGGTTTTTAATGTTTATACGATCCAAGAACAAAATCCACTTTTTTGCCATTTGTCAAACGTAGTTTTTCATCGGGAGCTTTTATTATAATAGACGCGTCTAAAAAGAAACGGGATTGATGTTAAAAAACAACCAATTTATTTTAATTTCAAACTATGTGGTTTCAAACTTCAAAGTTATCTACTTCCAATCTAATGCGTTTCCTATCCTGCTTTATCACGTTTCTAGACACAGGAATTTTACAGGATAACCTTTGGCTTCGTTGTTACTGACCCCTTCGTGGCCTCCGCGTTTCAAGACAAGTTCCTTTAATAAGATTTAAAAAAAAGAAGAAAGTCACATGTAGCAAAATCAGATGTATATGATGGTTGTTACAGCAAGGTTGTTTTTCTAGACGAAAGAACTGCCGTATGCTCAGGGGATGGGAGCAGGTGCAGTGTCTTGCTGAAAAGCATGAGATGTAATCGTTTGTATACGGAGTTAGGACGTTTCTAGGAAAACTTTACCCGTGTTGTTACCGACCTCTCCATGGCCTTCACATTTTAAAACGAGTTCTCGTCCATATGATTTAAAAAAATAGAAAATAGGTCACTTTCGACAAGACTTTAAAGCCGAGGTAGGATAGAAAATGACCAATTTTGATTTGTCAACGGCTTATTACTAAACCAACCGCAAAGCAAATTAAGGGAAACTTGAAATAAAATTACTGACCTTCTCGTGGCAGTCGCATATTAAAAAGGTTTCCCTTCCATATACTTTGAGAAAATTAGAGAGTCAAGTGGGGGAAGTTTAGGTGTATAGCGACGTTGTGCCAACAAGGAAGTTTTATTCTCAAAAAAAAAAAAAAAAAACAACAACAAAAAAAACAATAAAAAAAAACACAATAAATGGCGTATATTCTTAGGGATGGGAGAGGTGCAGTGTCCTGGTGAAAAAGGTGAGATGTGAACAAAATGAAATGATAGAAGAAAGTTTAAAGAAAGTTATATTCTTCCAACATTTGATGTCAGATTATAACATTACCATTAGGACTACATATGAAGTGATGCTCTTTGTGTAAACAAATTGAGCTTAGATATTTGGACAATGTCAAAACATTGTTAATTCACTTCCCGTATAGGAGTAGCCGTATAGTGGAAAGGTTAGAAGTTCCGAGTGTCGTTTGGTTTCGATCCTGGCTTGAGGTAATTGCTTGTCTAGCCGAACCGATGAGCTGTGAAACACCGAAACAGTACTGTATGTGGATGACTATCTCTCTCTCTCTCTCTCTCTCTCTCTCTCTCTCTCTCTCTCTCTATATATATATATATATATATATATATATATATATATATAAAGAAGTTTTGTTGAAATCGTCATAGAAACGAACCGTATCTTATCAACGTCTGCGATCGATGCAACGGCTGTAGAATATATATATATATATATATATATATATATATATATATATATATATATATATATATATATTACAAGATTTTGCTGAAATTCGGAGACTTAGATCTTTTCTCTTATATAACTCTTATTTATTTCACCATTGATATCTTCATTACAGCCGTTCCGTTGATGGGAAGACAATTCTATGATTATATGTTCTCATATATATATATATATATATATATATATATATATATATATATATATATATATGTAAGTTTATAAATATATTAATCCACATGCAGTACTACTTATCAGTATCACAGCTCATCAGTGCGGCTAGATACGTAACTACCTTAAATCAGGTATATATATATATATATATATATATATATATATATATATATATATATATATATATATATAGCAATGCTAACATAGCAAACAATTAACAATAGGATTTTCAGAATGTGAGATATTATATATAATAATTCCATAGCCAAACAACTAACCGAAATCAAAGACTCGAGTTTTGCCCTTATTTGGGCTCATCAGTAAGACACACCCGAACTCAGGATTCGAAATGCAAGTACTCTTCCAACTGAACAAACGCCCCGCACACAAGAAATTCTATTAACTTACACAGATCAAGCAAACCGCGCCGAAAACCGAATGCGAAATGGACCTACTTCGTCTCGACAAGGGACGCGGTCATCCAACCAATAATACTCATTTTTTTTTCTGCAAAATCGAATGACTTCTGTGAGTTCGAAATCTGACGTCGCCACTGTTAAAGCCCTGTTAAAGATTTGCAAAGTAAAACAGAACGCCAAAATAAAGTAACAACATGTATTCCAAAGAATACAATAGGTGGGTCGTTCGTCGTGGCAGACGGACGACCTAAGTTGGCCCATCGGTTATCGACCTTATGGCTAAGTCTTCCGGTATTTTTTGAGATTAGAATAATCTATTAGTAGGTAACATAGGTTAGTTCCGCCATAACAAAAAATGATAAGCAAACATAAACAAAAGAAAAATAAACAACTTCAAATTAAAAATCAAATAGCTATGTTGCCTCTTCCACCTTCTTTTAAATAAATACGCGGTTTTTAATTTGAGAGTAATGTTTTTGTATTGGTTCTAAATTTCTTGGTATAATATGATCCAAATCGGAGCTATTTAATCACCACTATTAAGTATTGGATTACCGTTAAAATTAAAACTTTCTTCTAATTTACAAGTTAAAACCATGATATTTAGACACATCCAGAAACACACACACACATATATTAAAGAGGGGGGTTAGAGATATGTGGACGAACACGCACAAGTAGCGTTTAAGTTTTTGTTAGTTGAGAGAAAAAGAAATTGAAGTATAGCATCTGAAGAACAGATACTGCACGTTTATCTTTGCCCGAAGAGAGAGTTGTAGTAGCCCTTACATCAAAGTGGGACCGAGCCTAGATTGGGTTGATTAAAAAAAAAAGAATTGTTTTTCACTTTCGATATCATAAAACTATTTCTTCTATATATATAAAAGCGAAAATGTGTGTTGTGTGTGTGTTTGTGTGTGCATTTTTTTCTGTATGTCCGCCAAAGGCTTTTTTCGGAGTGGTTCTCGGCTTGCTCGCCCATTCTTATAACTTTTTATATGCTACAGAGATCATAATATCTAACACTTATGAAATGTGGTCGTAAATATATTTTTATTTCGGACACTTTTATCTTACAATTACAACAAAATTCGCGCTGTGAATTCGTTTGCTGTTGCTGTTGCTGCTGCCATTGCGTAAGATTTGACCTAGAAAAACCATCTTAAATGTTTAAACGCTTACTTTCGGCTAATTAAAAGTCCCTGGTTTCCTGGCCTCGTGGTATGTCATCAGACTATTAACCACAAGGCTCCCGGTTCGAGCTTACCTCCCTCACTAAAACGCTGTTTTTTTATTGTTTTTTTTTTTAATTCGAGCCTTCTTTTGTGATCTACCCCGCACACAAGTACCCCCCATCGGGTTCGAGCCTACCTCCCCCACAAAACTTTTTTTAGTGTTTTTTTTTTTGTTTTTCTTTGTTTTTTTTTTATATTTGTTTTCGGGACTACCTTTCTACAAAATATTTTTCTTTCTTTTTTGATCTACCCCCAATACACACCTACAAACACCCGTGTAACGCTGGGTACCACCGCTAGTTTTATATAAAATAATTTTTACACTCTAAGCCTGAATTACGGCAAGATAAATTATCATTTTCATTACTTTTATTCGCTGTGTATTTGACTAGATTTAATTCCATATTTTTTTTAACGTTCTTTGTCTGCCAAATAATTCACGCCGCTAAAGTACAAATGTCCCCTTTAATGCCTACGGATATACTTATTTGTTATATATTTCTTTTGTTTTCATTTTCTATAGTTATTTATTGTTTAGTTCTCTTTTCAGGAATCATTTTTCACACTATTCAGACATTAACTTCTTTTGTTAGGTATTTTCTTTTACCTCAGTACCGACTACACTATTTACTTTAAACTGACAACTTTTATGGGGTTTAGACTATGTTGAATAAGACAATCTATTTTAACTTTGGCGGAAACAAGTAGTTTTAGAGATATAATGACATGCATTGGGCACTGTAATTCAGTGGTATACGCACGCGCGACAAAAATGTACTTCTCTCCGAACGACACTGCTAGCCACTCCAAATTTTTTTGTGGTTTATAGTCTTTGCGGGTTGGTATGCTGACAACAAATATCAAGGTTGAACATGGGCTACATACTTAGTCCCCCTCACAAAATGGGGTGTCTATTCGAAAAGCCTTTCTTACCATGGCGAGGTTGGTCGTGTCTATTCCATACGACATTCTTAATATAGGGGTGTCTATTCTGGAACCTGTTCTTTACATCAGGACAGTGAGGATTGGCCACCTACAAAAACCGTAGTTTAATTTTTAAGGAGGAGGGTGCATGCTTTCACCGGGCAACGCCGGTTAACGAGCCCTACTAGGATATATATATATATATATATATATATATATATATATATATATATATATATATGAAATTTATTACTGTGAGTCCAGAATGAGTTTACAAATTGTTTCAGCTAGAGGAAAATCCTCAAAGAGAGGAAAAAATCCAACTAGCATCGTCAGAATTCATATATGAGTCCATCTATGAATTCTGACGATGCTAGTTGGATTTTTCCCTCTCTTTGAGGATTTTCCTCTAGCTGAAACAATTTGTAAACTCATTCTGGACTCACAGTAATAAATTTCCTATATACTGCTCTGACTACACATTGAGCACTCTAGTCCGGTTTTTTCACCACTGGTAAATATATATATATATATATATATATATATATATATATATATATATATATTTATAATTATTTTTTTACTATAATAATTAAATACCTATGAACATTTATATTATTTATTAATTCATCAAACATTAAAAAATAAGTTATACGAAAACTTTTCATTGTTTTTGAACTTTTGATGAATTAATAAATAATGTATTTTTTTTTCAGCATTTTATTATATCTCATATTAATGCACTATTTATTATACGTAGTCTCCTTTTATCAAGACAGAGTTAAATAAAAAATATCTATGTATTATTCTTATATATATATATATATATATATATATATATATATATATATATATGGTAATTGTCACTTCTTGACAGAAGAATACCATTTTTCCCTTTTTTATTGTAGATTATTTATCAGTTTCCATGTACTTTTTTATTATATTTTTTTTTTATTTTATTATTCATTTGTATGAATTATTTTTCATTTATTTGTTTATTTTTTACTTATACATTTACACATATACATATATACATGTTGAGATCTGATTAAGATGCAATTTCTATCTTCTGTGGGGGTGAAGGTGACTCTTCAGACCATCTCTGTTCTTACACAGTTTGTTGTAGAAGTCACACTTATGCTAAGATTGAGGAACTCTGACTGGTACTGCTTAACTGAGAACATTCATATGATACTTTAGATCCTCATTTTATTTGCAGACCATAGAGCAAATAGAACAGCTGTACTCCTCAGTGTTTTGTGTAAAAAAGGCCGATTTCCATGTGATCACTTTTGAATAGCTTAACTGGCTCCAGATAAGGTCGTCTTACCTAATAAATAACAAACGTGGTTCAGTACAAAAGCCTCCGACAGATCTGACAGATTTTTCGTTCGGATATCACCTTTAATTTTTGGCGTAGTCATATTTTTTCTTCTCAAAGCTATCACAGCCGTGATAACACATGGAGCGCCATTTTTCACGATAACTGGAAGCACTATCCCAGCTAAACTCGTCAATACCGAGGGCTTTCAGATTAATCTTGATGTTGTCCTTGAAGTGTTTCTTTGGTTTGTGAGAAACCGTGGAAATTGAGTTGGACATCTCAACTTTCTTAGAATTATCCATAGGGCATTTCTGTTCGCCGTATCAAATGCCAGACGGACAGATATACTTCAGCAATCTATTGAGTAGAACTTTGGAAGAAAAATACTTTGTCTACCGCTTCCAACAAACTTATTCCACAATAACTCCCACAATCTGTTTTAGGTCAATCCTCCTTGTACAATAATATTAGACTTGAATCAACCCAGTCCTGACAAAGGGGAATACCTTTCCAGACATCAAAAATAAGATGAAGAATTTCACGAAGAGGCTTATCACCCCATGTAGGAAGAATTCCACAGGAATACCATGGAGTCAACTTAAATAGATTCTTTATTTTTGATGATATCTTTCTGTAGTTTTAACACAATCAGACTAAGTGAAAAATTTTAATTAAAAAAAATGCAAAATTCAAACGATCTTTATGAAAAATAATGTCTTTTAAATGTTGCCCATTTTCAGCTTCGCATATTTGTGTTCTTTCCAAAACATTATTCATGACAGATTGCAGAATCTCCGGATTGTGATTTAACTCCATTATTTTGTTCCTGATGTTTTCGTTCAATTCTTTAAGGGTTTGGGGTGTCTTAATACTCTTTCTTTAAGATATCCCTACAAGAAAATGCCGTCGATATGCTCTTTGAATCCAAACAATTGACCCCTAATTTTGGTAAAACAATTTCCCAAATTGCGTACGTTGTTCAATGCTGTACTTACCTATAATTTATTTGCAAAATATTATCTGCAAAATATCTGAAATAGGGAGAAAAGTAATCATTAATGGTAAAACGACAAATATTTCTAACCTTTCAGTCACTTTTTGGACACTCTGTATTAACGATTAAGAGAAGAAAAATAAGTATGTCTACCCATGTACGACTATATATTGGATCAACCAATAAAATCTTTTACATAAACATTATGTAGCTTGCTCCAATATTTTTGTTTTTACAGAGGAAAAACATATTCGTTTTTTTTTTGTTTAAAAATAATTCAATTCCGCCATGAGTTTTTTTGTTTTCGTTTTTCTTTTGGCACTAAATGTTTTATATTCATTAGAAACATAGAATATAATGGGTTTTACATGTTATTTTTTGTTATCAGAATACAATACCTGAAGGGGATGTATCTGTTTCAGTATTATACAGTAATATTATTCAGAAAATACAACAGACGATTTTTTTCGTTTTGGTTCATTTAATTCTTTTTTCCTTTGGAAAAAAATCCATTAAATTTTTTTTCTGTATGGTTTGAATCTGTTACACTTTTTTTCTATTACTGTTTTTTTTTTATTGAGTTGGAGAAATAATAATTTTGGTGTAATTTAACTAAAATATCTTAAATATGGTGCAAGCGAAATAAAACAAAAACAGAATCCCCGGTTTGATGCGGAACAATTTTACACCAGCAAGTGATTTTCTACTGACAAAGGTTATAGTCGCACATTCTTCCGTTACGTATCTTCTTCTTACGCCAATTCGCTTCTACCGTCATCATCCTGAACATACCTTAAGAGGAAAGTGGAATGTTCCAAATGGCTAATAAACTTGATATAAACTGGTGTCGTTGTTTTGATTCTGATTTGATGATGAAAACCCTAGCTACATCCTGATTGGATAAAAGAAATCTTGCTTACAAATGAAAACTAAAAAAAAAAAAAAATAAAATAAAATAAACATGGCGGTTGGCTTAAATATGTACATAATGTAGATATTAAAGTTTATTAGAAAGAAATATAGAAATAAAGCTCAAATTGTTTAGATGATGATTCTATTGTGTGAATCTTGAATGAATGTAATTGATTCTTTTTAAAATTTAAAATTATGATTTGTTTGTAAATAATATTAAATTAGAAGAAAAAAAACATTTGTATGTTACTGCGCTATTTTTAAATAGTATTTACAAGTTATTTTTTCCTTTTTTATACATTTGCATATTTTAAGATTTTATGTATAATTTTTATTGTTTATTTATTTTTGGATAAGAGTTTTGCCAATACAGGTACTTATGTAGAGAAATGATCGTGCAAGTTTTTTTTAAAATTAAATTAACGGTATCTTTTGTTTATTAGATAGCTAGGTGAAACTATAGATTAGTTAAAAAAAAATATACCCCCTCCCATGTTAAAAATGGATTTTGAAATAAAATTATTTCAGCACGGTCTTTTCTCTGCAAGAGTACCATGTTTTTATTTAAATAAACATTACAATTTATCTCATTCTTTTTGTTTGTTTGCATAATTCTAATTAATTTCCCCCTTTTTGATATAATAGTAACGAGGCCAAAGATTCAGTGTTTCGTATGGGCAGATAGACAAATGAACTAGAATGCTTGACTTTAATCATAGCCAGACATTGACAGAAATTGACAGTTTAAAAACACTCAAATCGCCTTCAAATGACGAAGTGAACATGTTTTCCCCATTATTATTATATATATAAAAAAAAGCTTGACCCTGACTGATTAACAGAATTTAACAGTTTGAATACTTCAAAATCTCCTAAATTAAATTGTTAGGTAAAAGTACAACATAGTTACAAAATAACCTTCCCTCCCTATGGTAAGAATGGCTTTCTAAATATCGATTCAGTGTGGTTATATAGACGCATAAGTATCATCTTTTTTATTTCGAATCATTTACTCAAGAAGCAAATTTGATGAAATATCTTTTTATTCGTAGTGATGGACTTTATTTTTTTATTATTATTTACCTATTTCGTAGTGATATCTATCTAACTATCTATCTATCTATCTATCTATCTATCTATCTATCTATCTATAAAAGTGAACGTGTCTGTGTGTGTGTGTGTGTGTCTGTGTACATTTCCCTACGCACTAACTCTGTCAATTGTAAGTCTACAGACTCGAAATTTGATATACAGGGTGCTGAGATTTGGGAAAATCTACGTGATCGGGTTTAGGCCAGAAATTTGGCTGTTAAGGGGTAAAAGTTCAACGATTTGACCTTTGAGAACTCTACCAAACTACTCCGACAATTTTGGGTGTACACACTTGACATTTTAGATATTGGTTCCTTGGACATGGATCTAACTTAATAACTTGATTTGAGTCCAAAACAATAAATATTAAGGGGTCATAATAGGGGTCAAAGTTTTAAAAAATTACCGTTTTTTTTCTCAGCATACACCTTCAAACACCCGGGCAACGCCGGGAACCATTGCTAGTAAATTAAAAATAAGTAAATTAAAACACAAGTCTTTTTCTTATTTCGACTTATTTAATCAAGCAATAATTCCATATTTTACTTGATTGCTAAAGTAAAAAAAAAAAACGTTGATTTTACAACTAACTTTTTTTTTTGGGGGGGGGAGGTCAATTTCCATTATCAAATAAAAGGAAGCACAATTCCTAATGACCTTTATGTTTCTATTTACTTGCCTTCTCACGAGGGCGGAGTTAGGCGCAAAGTCGGTTTTTAATGTGAGGGAAATCCAGCTCCCCAAAAAGGGGTATTCTGAATAGGAACAAAAATAAAAATTGCCTCTGTTTAGAAGGATTTCTTTTTCACTGATTGTGGTCAGAAAAGGTGAAGTGCAGTATCGAAACAGATACTACACTGTAATCTTGCCCAATGCCAAAAATATATAAACAATGATATCGATTAGAAGTTCTTTTTCAAAAATAAACAGAACTTTAACAAAAAACCTCACTTTATTTATTTTCAACAATATATGCAATACTTTTTATTTTAAACAATATATGCCAAACTTTTGATTTTAAACAATATATGCAAAACTTTTTATTTTAAACAATATATGCAAAACTTTTTATTTTAAACAATACATGCAAAACTTTTTATTTTTAACAATATATGCAAAACTTTTTATTTTCAACAATATATGCAAAACTTTTTATTTTTAACAATATATGCAAAACTTTTTATTTTCAACAATATATGCAAAACTTTTTATTTTAAACAATATATGCAAAACTTTTTATTTTAAACAATATATGCAAAACTTTTTATTTTAAACAATATATGCAAAACTTTTTATTTTAAACAATATATGCAAAACTTTTTATTTTCAACAATATATGCAAAACTTTTTATTTTAAACAATATATGCAAAACTTTTTATTTTAAACAATATATGCAAAACTTTTTATTTTAAACAATATATGCAAAACTTTTTATTTTAGACAATATATGCAAAACTTTTGATTTTAAACAATATAAATAGAAGTTTTGATTTTATTATTTTAGATAAACAATATAAACTTTTTTACATTTTTAATTGTAGACAATATAAATAGAACCGATTATTAATCTCATGTTTATTGAAAATTGAATCACGTGTTTTTTTATAAACGATTTAAATTAAAATTTAATTATACACGTGTATTCTCTTTTTTACTTTGTATTTTGTTTGAGCCTTGAGTTATTTTTTAAGTGAAAGTGTAACAGAAAACGAGTCAAGAGTGTGGTCTGTGTTTCGGAGCCATCAAACGTGGCTCGAACTTGTGTGATATTACCAGAGTTGACAGCACAGATCGGGAAACATTTTTCTCGATAATAAATTCGTGGATCATACGAAGGACACTAATTATATCAGATGGATGGGCTGTCTATAAAGGTCTGGACCACTTCGATTATGGAAAATATCAGCATGACAAAATTATTGACCTGATTGACCCCTCGATGCACACGCAAACCATAGAATACAAAAACAAAAAACCCCCCAAAAAACCCCAAAAAACAAACAAAACAAAACAAAACAAAAAACAAACAAACAGAAAAAAAAACAAAAGAACAAACAAAACAAAACAAAAAAAAACTGAGAAAAGTTGTAAACAAACATTTTTGAAATGCATATGGTGGAATTCATGTGATGAAGAAGAGAAAAGAGGGAAATCTTTCCCGTATAATCAAAATCATTCGTGCACTATAGTTGTTTAAAAAATCTGTTTATACTACTTAAAATTTAAAAAAATTACGATGAAGTTTTATTTGGTTCCAACCTTAACATTTTTCTTTAAAATAACGACTTTTATAAATATTCAAATATGCTGAAAACGAATCTCGCATTTAAACGTAGTAGTTTTCCAGATATTAAGCAATATAATTTCTTATGTGTAAAGTGCTGGCCATATTTGTACTCGAAAGCGCGCATATTTTTGGTGTACAACTATGGCCACAACTTTTAACATAAATTATACTGCTTAATATAGGTAAACTACTTATTTGCGGAAACTTTAAATGCGATGTTCGTTTTCAGCAAACCCGAAAACCTTTGATGTCATCATTTTAAAGGAAAATTTTAAAGTCGAAACAAAGTAAAAGTTTGCCCTTTAAAATTATAAAAAGCTCTTTTTATATTGCTTGAAATAAAAAAAAAAATTATAAAATGTTCTGTTTATATTATTTTAAATTAAAAATAATAAAGGTTTATATCGTTAGATATTATAAAATAAAAATTTATATTGTAGAAATTTGTTAAAAATTCTGTATATATTGTTTAAAATTAATAAAAGTGTCCATTCTTTAAAAAAAAAGTTGTAAGTTCTGCTTATTTAAAACTGTTAACTTCATTTTTTTATAGACTGTTGGCATGGTAACATAACGGTGATTAGGAAATCATGTTCCTTTTATGTGATAGAGGGATCGAGAGTATTTGCCACCTAATCTCCAGTCTAATAAATAATTAAAAATTAAAGTTATTATTCGTTTATTAGACGGACGATTAGGAGATTGACCCCCACCTCTAAATCCCACAATTTACTTTTCATTTTCTCTTTTCACATTTTGTGATTACAAACTTAACTTTCAGATTAAAAAAAAGTTTGAAAAAAAAAATGGATTTTATTCTCAAGAATCAGTTTTCAATTATAACGTTCTACTAAATTGAACACGTATTTTGTGACCATCCCCGAGAAAAAAATTGCGACTCGATGAGGTTAACGTGAAAAAAGAAAAACAAAAGTGTAAATTGTGGAATTTAGAAGTAAGGGTCAGTTCCTGAAACGCCCATCATTTATTGTGCGACCTTAATAACAGACGTGTAATAAATATTTACTTTTAATGTTTTTTTTTAAGTTTAACTTATTTCAAACTGATATAAATTATTAAGCATCATGTTGAAAGTAGTACAAATTCTAACGCATTTCAGGTGAAAACATTATTACCGACTAAAGTGTCATGTCAAAATATTTACAATCATAGGGCGCTTTTGTTGATTAAAGATCTTTTAAACCTACGCATTTCAGGTGAAAACATTATTACTTACTTAAGTGTCATGTCGAAATAAGTAAAATCATATAGTGCTTTTGTTGATTAGGAATCTTTTAAACCTACGCATTTCAGGTGAAAACAGTATTACCTACTAAAGAGTTACGTCAAAATAAGTAAATTCATAGGATGGTTTTGTTGATTATGGATCTTTAAAACCTACGCATTTCAGGTGAAAAGATGATTGCCCACTAATGTCTTATGTGGAAATTATTACAAAGAAATTAGTACAAAGCAGTTTTCTGTAAATACGGAAAACCAGACGTATTTTTTCCATACATGTGTAATCCAAGATATCCTTAAATGATACATAACTTGGAGTCATCAGAACTTACATAAAATCAACTTGACTTAATATTACGTATGTATCACACACAAGAAGAAGTCCCTCGGTGCATTGACCACCACCAATTGTCTACTCTCGCTGCTGACCCTGACACATGGCGCCGCACTGTCCACTAGGCTGTCACCTCCTTTGAGGTCTCCCGCACAGAGAACCCGCGGGAGAAACGCTGCAGGATTAAGATCCGGGAAGCCTCAGCAGCCATACCTGACGTGACTTTTGACTGTAGCCACTGTGGCCAAACCTGCTTGTCCGGCACCGGGCTTGTCAGCCACAAGCGTAGCTGCAGTCACGTGCACAGACCGTTCGCGAAGTCAAGCCAAGAAGAAGATTATGCACATATAGCTGAACGTTTGAAAAACATTAAAGACAGATATGTACTGTGAATTCTATTTGCAAATGTTTATATTATTGAATTAAAAAAAAAAAAAAGCGCTACCATACTGCCACATGATCATAATGTTGCGAGATCAGAATAAAATCAGAACAGTTGATCCAATTGTCAGCAGAGATATCAGGATCTGAAAATCCATAGCTTAGTGATTTAGTTAAGTCTTTAATGGTACATGATCAAAGCTCAATGTAATTGTTTGATTATGTGATAAGATGTTTCTTACTGATGTGTGTGTGTGTTTTAAATTTTCAACTATCGTGGAATTTCCACGGGTTCTACTAGTTATTATTATAAGCAGAATCCGTGGAAATTCCAAGGTGGATTAAAACATCATCACATAAGCAAACAATAAAATGTCCTTCAATAGAATAATTAGTGCAATATTAGTTCCGATCAGACCGTGAATTAAGATATAAATATTTTGTTGACAAATATGTCTGCTTGAGATATATTATTATTATATTATTATTATTATTATTATATTATTATTGTATTATTATATTATTATTATATTATTATTGTATTATTATATTATTATTATATTATTATTATATTATTATTGTATTATTATATTATTATTATATTATTATTATATTATTATTTATTATTATATTATTATTATATTATTATTATTATTATTATTATTATTATTATTATTATATTATTATTGTATTATTATATTATTATTATATTATTATTATATTATTATTGTATTATTATATTATTATTATATTATTATTATATTATTATTGTATTATTATATTATTACAAGAAATAGAACTATAGTGAGGCATCATTTTTTTTAGAGATTATAATTTAATCAAAGTGACTTGTAAATCAATTAGTAATATTTATATCACTATTTTTTCTGAATAAAAATAATTTGGCATGTAAGTAATAAGGTTTGATAGAAACATGTTACATGTTAACTTTTGCAATTTTTATAGTGGCAAGAAAATTGAATGAATCGGTAAGGAGTGCGATTGGTGGGATTTGGTTAAAGAAAAGAATGAAAATGTAGGATATTGGCAGATGATATGGTAACACTTGTAAATATATATTATTTAATTGGAATTCATTATTGAGATGAGTATTATTTATTCATTTATTTATTGCGGACTATTATCCTCATCATTTTTTTAGTTGTTGTATCACGACGTTTCGACCAACTATTCCTCTGGCCTTCGTCAGGTGGTAACCCCGGGGGGATAGAAACTCCGAATCTTCTAACTACATTCTCAGCAATCACTGCCATCCATAGTTGTTGTCGTATCACCACGTTTTGGCCAAGTAAAACTCTGGCACGCTTTGGGTAGGACTGAAACAACTATATGCAGACAATTCTCACCTGGAACTGTAGAGATTCAACATCTACATAATGAATATGGTTGGCAGTAATTGCTGAGAATGCAGTTAGGGAGTTCGGAGTTCCTATCCCGTCGCGGTTACCACCTAACGAAGACCAGAGGAATAGTTAGCAGAAACGTCGTGAAACAACTAAGAAAGATGAAGATAATAATCCGCAATAAATAACTTAATAACTTGTAAATATATATTCCATAATAAATAAATAAATTAATAAATAAATAACTTGTAAATATATATTCCATAATAAATAAATAAATAAATAAATTAATAACTTGTAAATATATATTTCATAATAAAAAAAAAATAAATAAATTAATAACTTGTAAATATATATTTCATAATAAATAAATAAATAAATAAATAAATTAATAACTTGTAAATATATATTCCATAATAAATAAATAAATTAATACCTTGTAAATATATATTTCATAATAAATAAATAAATAAATAAATAAATTAATAACTTGTAAATATATATTTCATAATAAATAAATAAATAAATAAATTAATAACTTGTAAATATATATTCCATAATAAATAAATAAATTAATAACTTGTAAATATATATTTCATAATAAATAAATACATAAATAAATAAATAAATTAATAACTTGTAAATATATATTTCATAATAAATAAATAAATTAATAACTTGCAAATATATATTTCATAACGTAAATATTGTGTTGAAGACGCCCCTCTATGGGATTAATGGACTATCTCATGACGTCACTTCCTCTGGTGACGTCACTTCCGGTAACGAGTACCGGTGCCCGGCAGTCAGAGATTGGTACGTGGCCAAGGAGGTCGTGTGCAAACGCCTAACAGTTGAGGAATGGTATTGGTCAACCCGCCTTGTCTGTAATATATATGAATACATGTTTCTAAAAGTTTGTTTCTAAAAGTCCTGTGTTCCTTTCGTTTTATTACCATTTAACACCATAACATTATAAAATTAAATGTCTGAATTTGTTAGATAAGTTTTGATTATTATTAAAGTTATTTTAACTTTTAGCCACATTTTGATTGTTATCTTTTAAATGTTTGAAATTATTAGATGAGTTTTGATTGTTATCATTATTCAAATTATTCTGACTTTAGTCTTACTGTGATTTTTATCTTTAAAATGGATATTGTTGGTCTAATTTGCAGAATTTGTATTCCATAGGATATGTGAACAGCATTCAAGATTGGCATCATTCTTTCAAAGTGATATCAGTTCTGAATCTTGTAAAAAGAGTCTGTTTGGATAGATCTGGTACATTTATGCATTGTCTCAACACAACCAATAATGAGTGGAAAATGAAAATAAATTTTCTTTCATATAAATTGTAGGAAAGAATATTATTGAATTATTTCATGTTTTTATAAATCATGTCGTATCTAATAATTTTTCTTAGTTTATGGAAAAAAATTTGGTATCTATGAAAAATAATTATTTCTTTATATTTAAGTGTTCTTGCATTGAAAGCGTTGTTAAATGGCAAATTAAATTGAAATACGTATATATATATATATATATATATATATATATATATATATATATATATATATATATATATATATATATATAATACGTTTAAAAGCCAAACAACGCAGTGGTTAAAATAAACGAATGTTTATTTAATTATTGGAATTCATTTAGATGAATATTTGTATATTTATTCATAGAAGATGAATATAACAGTCCGCAAATAAATAAATAAATAAATAAGACAACGAATGTTTATTTGTTTAATTCGATATATTTCGACGTAACCCGCCTTTTTCAGGATTTTTTTCTTCCGTCACATGGTGTTATTATGAAATGAAATCCAATTATTAAGTATCCACGTGCTGTTGTTCAACGGTGATTTTCTTTCAAGCTCAGGATGCGCATGGCATACACGAAGTGAAATATTTAAGTGTTTCTGCATTTAAAGCTGTGTTTTAATGGTAAATTTAATTGAAATACGTATATAATATATAGATATATTTTATATACGTACATAATTTATATATATTATATACGTAATATACATATAAATATGTATATAATATATATATATATATATATACGTATAATATATATATACGTATAATATATATATACGTATAGTACACACACACACACACACACACACACACACACACACATATATATATATATATATATATATATATATGTTTAAAAGCCAGACAACGCAAAGTTTTAGATTAACGAATGTTTATTTGTTTAATTGAAATTTTTGCGTTGTCTGACGTATTATATATACGTCTTTCAATTTAATTTAATTATTTCTTTATATTTTAGTGAAACAAAATTAAATGAAGAATTTCCAATGAAAATGAAATATTTCCTCAATATTTCATTAACAAAAATGTTTACATTAAACAAAAATTCATTTAATTTTGAGCTAAAATCCATCCAATAAACATTTTTAAAGACTAACAAAACCTTCTTTACGTATTAAAAAAAGACATAAATGGTTTTGTATTCACTAAAAATAACATTTTCATAAAGCTCCTATAAAACCGCATGCATAGAAAGATGAAAATGAAGAAATTCTTTTATTCAAATGCAAATCTGAATATATTTAATTGAAAATCAGGGAAAAATATGTTCTTTTTTAAACTCTAATCAAAGCTCATCAGTTGAGTTTTAGAAATATCAATGATAAATATTTTCTTTAAATTTTAATAAGAAATACAATAAAAAATATCATATCATTATTTTCATGGCAAATGCTCGTCTGAGCTTCAATCTTTGCCCCCCTCTTGTCCAACTTTCATGAAAAACACTCGTCTAGCCAAAACTACAATCAATAATTTCCTACACTCTTTATCTACGCCTAAACCTAAATGTAGATTTCATGAACAAAGCTTCTTTCTTAGAACTGAACGCCTGTGGAACTCTCTTCCGATTGCCTACTTTCAAGCTGACTTCTCCACGTTAAAAAACGACTCCGGTGTCTAACTCTGTCCCGTGGGGAGGCATAGTAAATAGGTACAATTTGATTGTCTTCAATCCAACGTAAACAAGTTCTTAATGAACCGCCCTCCTAAGTAATCCAATTTACAAAATCTCCAATACTTATGATTACCACGCTATAATGCCATAACTAATGTATACCCATTAACCCTTATTTTCGAGTGGCCCCTGGGCCTTGATAAGTGATGAATCCTTTGTAAAAAAAATTACATTGAAATAAAGTAATATTAAAATTCAAATCCTCAAATATTCATAAAATTTTGAAATGATAAAACATTTCTGTGTATATTGATTATAACGCAAATCAATAATATTGAATAATAAAGAAACAATACAGAGATATAAATTTCAATAGAACAGAAAACTTTGAAAAACTGGCTAGCGATAATTAACTTATTAATAGAGTTGTGACAACAGCATATTCTTACTCTTGAGTATATATCCGTTAATATATTATATAGTTTTATATAAACGGGTGTGGTTCTCGATTGATTAAGTGTGTTTAACTGTGTCGAATATATACCCGAGAGTCAAAAGAATGAAAAGAATATTTTTTTGTCACAGCCCGACTTATTAATATTGTGATCTGCATCGACCAAACACTGGCTAGCGATAACTAGTTTATTAGTATCCTTAGCTATACCGAGCAAACACCGGCTGGTGATGACTAACTTATTAATATTGTGATCTGCGCGGACCAGACACTGGTTGGCGATAAATAACTTGCTCGTATTGTGATCTGAATTAACTAGACAGTGGCTGGCGATAATTAACTCATTATTTTGGTCTTAAACTATCATACGCTGGCTGGCGATAAGTATCTTACTAGTCTTGTGATCTGTACCCACCAGACATTGGATGACGATAACTAACTTATTTTTGTGATCTGCATTCACTATACACTAGCTAGCGAAAATAAACTTATTAGTATTGTGATCGGCACCGACCCAACACTGGCTGGCCATAATTTAAAGTTAATTATAGTACTGTGATTTACATCCACCAGGCATTGACTGGCTTTAAATAACATACTAATATTATTATCTGTGCCCATCAGACAGTGGCGGTCGATAAGTAGCATATTAGTATTGTGATCTGACTGACCAGACACTGGCCGGCGATAACTAATTTATTATTGTGATCTGCACCCTACACGCACTTGCTGTCGATAATTAACTTATTAGTATTATGATTTGAACTCATCAAACACTGACTTGTGACAACTAACTTATTAATATTGTGATCTGTATCAATTAACTCTTGCTGGCGATAATTGATATATATTCGACCAGATACTAGCCGGCTAAAACTAACTGCATCGATTATACAATGGCTGGTGATAACTTATTTAATAGGATTGTGATTTGCACCGATGAAACACTGCTGTTGACTTATTGTGATCTGCCCCCATTAAATATTGGCTGGCGATATTTAAATTATTAGCATCGTGATCTGTACTGACCAGGCACTGGCTCGCAATAACTCACTCGTTATTGTGATCTGCACTTACCATATACTGACTGACGATAACTAACTTATTAGCATTGTGATCAGAACCGAAAATAACACTCGCTGGCGATAACTAACTTACTTATTTAAAACGATTGCTCATTAGGCATTTTAGAATATTCTGTTCTCATCCTAATGGAATTCAGTATACTAACCGTTCGTGCGATTTGGAATATTCCATTTTTATTTTAAGAGAGTTTCATGATGATAACGGTCGAAGTGAACAACCGTATTAATATATAGATTATTACAACGTATACGATTGCACTTTATTGTAACACACCACCTATTCTATGAAGTGACAACACCTACCTTAAAAGTGCAATGATCACTATGGATACCCAATAGTGCGCGCGGGGTCATGAAGTGACGATTTTGTTGTAGAGCAGTTTGCTGAAGCCCGACACTGATCATGATCAATATTTACAAAGATACTAAGTGGAAACGCAATTAACCGTCAAAAATTAATTTAAAAGCGGTCCAATAGAAGCAGATAACAATCATGACTTCTATTGACTGACACTGTACGCCGAGAAGTGTCTGCGACAGTTGGCTAGATCCAAGCTCCACCAGTAAACGACTCATTACAGCATTAATGTAAAACATATACACAATAAGATTTTATTCAAACTGTTTTATGTGAAAATGGACTTCGATTTATATAAACGTATTTTTATATTGTTATTAATATTATTTTATTTTTAATATTACATTTATCATAATTACTACTATTATTAGTTTATCATTATGATTGACATTCTTATTACTAAGAGTGGTATTTCTTTATTCTTACCGTTATTATCATTATTATTTGTATCATAAAAGATAGTTTAGTTAAAACACACCGCCCATGACATGAAGTAAAAAACCTACCTGAAAAGAACATTGATCATTACGGACGAAAGTGTCCGCCACTGTATGACGGTGATCGACATTTGGCTGATACTCTCCAGTCCCATGTACTGAATGTAACAGCAAGCAATTTCATTTCATAGCAGTTAAATGAAGCCCAACACTGATCATGATGTTCTTGTTTGGGAGCCATGAGATAAAACATTGTTTTATTTCTAAATCCTCCAAACAGTTTTTCATGGTAAACAACTGATGATCACTACAATAATATTAAAACTAGCGTATGCTCTTGGGATAAAATAAATGAAATAATTATAAGAGATGAATTGACTTTCAAGCAAAAAATGGTTCCAACGAAAAACTTGGGACTAAAAGTATGTTTCTATATAGTTTTAAAGGTTGAAAAACCGCTGAAGCCTATATATATATATATATATATATATATATATATATATATATATATATATATTATTTATTAATTACTACGTTCATTAAAGTAAGTCATCTATATACATGCATGTTTCAAAGTTTTCTCCTCTTCAGTATAGCTACACTTTATTGACAAGGACCGAACCTACAAACGCTCGATAAGTAGTCTGGTGTTTTACCACCGGCCCACCGGACCCTTGCCAATTTTATGTACGATTTTTATCGCTTATGAATGTAAGATTCTTGAATTTTTATTTTTTTTGTTTAATTAGCGATTAATTTCTTTTTTCCCGCTCCCTTTTATTATAAGAAAAGAGTTATTTGCCCTTTGTTTACATTTTTCTTCGCCCACATTTCTTTAAAACGTATTTACTATTTTAAATTTTATTTAAATATTATTTATTAATTATAAATTAATAATTACTACGTGCATATACTGTCTATCGGATCTGATTATGTCGTTTGGGTTTTGCATCTCATCTATGAACACGAAAGTGGCTCTGCAGCCCCAGCCTAGAGGCACATAATCCTGAGCAGTGGGACACCGAAAATCAGTTGTTGTGATCACTGCCGAAGGCGCTCTGCCGTGCCCATAACAGACATGAGTTTCTGGAATCGAGCTTCTTTAAAGTTGGCAGCAGCTTTCTGAACCGAGCCTCGCCATTTTAGTCTGTCCGTGGCATGACCCTCCAGGTTTTTTGATTTGATGTGGCACCACTGGAGATTGGCTTTGACAGTGTCCTTATACTGCAATTTTGGTCGACTTTAGTGTCTTTTACCGGCTTGGAGCTTCCTGTACATTAGGCATCTCAGCGACCGACACTACTTCATTCGAGTCAGGTGTCCAACCGATCGAAGTTGGGCCTTGATGATGGCGGCCTCTATGCTGGTGGACTTTGCTTGGTCGAGGACTTCCAGATTATGTTGCGGTCCTGCCATCTGATTCCCAGGATAGATCGTAGAGATCACACGTGGAAAAGCTGCTGTTTTTTGACATTCCTGCGACACACACACACACACACACACACACACACACACACACACACACACACACACACACACACACACACACATATATATATACATATATATAGAAAATAAAGTTCTATTAATTCCGAGAAGCAGATACAAATAGTAAAGAGCCTGACAGTATTCAACGACAGTAAATCGTAATATCAGATTACTCTCAGGTTAGCCGCTTATTCCTAATTCCCTAAACGGAGCTCAACTTTTCTAAAAGGTGTCTCATGGCTACAATAATTTTTACATAATTCGTAATTATTTTTTTAAAACTTACGTTCTTATCAGTGTAGGAGATGATAGTTATTACCAACCGGGTGATTAAAACTCAGTCACAAGTCTATTTTACAATATTCTGAAGGAAGCAAAGAAATTATGATATAATCAGCGCATAGCCACTTCCATTGGGAAATTGGGATTTATCTCATTTACTAAACAAAACTTTATCGCGAACATTTTTAATGACATCTGTTCTTTTTTCAGTCGCGACTCCACAATGTAACTCGCCATACTTAAAAGGAAAGAAAAAAAAGACATTTTTGAATTGCATTCTTCTAAAAAGTCGATAATTAGCAGAGAAAGCCAGAAGCGATCTTCTTTCGCGCCGGCTTTATCTCCAACCTTCGGACATTGTGAGCTGCTGTTCTGAAGGCAATCAGGAAACTTATTGGTCAGAGAAGTAAGCGATAAAACCTTACGCGAAAGATGATGGGAACGTTTGTCGGACAAATTAGAAAACTGATGATAAAAAGCTGATCTTGAAGTAAGCAAGAAAAGGCCGCATATTTAAATGGTGTCTGGTCACGCCGCTTTTCTGTTAACCAAGCTAAAGTGTCCAGTGCAAAGGACGCTCTTGAACCTTTCGTTTATGCAAGATTGCGCGAAACGCGGGCGAAATTACTTGCATGCTTCGTTATCCCCGTGGAGTTTTATTCGGAGGCTTATTGCCGACTTGACGCCGATATAAACCACCGCTGCTTATCGAAAATCTTCTTTTTTTTCTCTCACTTCTTTAAACTTTTATTTCGGCACAAGATTCAGGTTAGACTTTCACTGCAGATTCAGCCCATTCTTAATAGCACCGTTTCTTAAAAAAAAATCTCACTAAGAAACGCCACTATTTCGGCTAAGGATTTTTATCTTGGACCCTTCAAATCAACAGAGATTAAACCATTCCTGTAATGATCCGGTATTATTTTTTAATTTTAACCAATATAAAAAGATTTTTTTTTATAATTTAAAACGGTAAACTTTTACTTGGTTTCCACATTAACATTTTACTTTAAAATGATGACTTCAAAACTTTTCGAGTTTGCTGAAAACGAACACCGCATTTAAAGTTGGCGCAAATAAGTAGTTTACCAACATTAAGCAATATAATTTAGGTTAAAAGTGGTGGCCATAGTTGTACACCAAAAATATGCGCGCCTTCGAGTACAAATATGGCCAGCACGTTTTGATTGATTTTGCGGTGAGATTTTGTTCTGTGTAGTTCTAGGAGGTTCACCCTCTCAGGCTTTGCCTTCTCTCTTTGAGAAAGGGTTTATTTATTATTATCATTATTATAATTATTATTAACCGCCTGAGGAGCTCCCACTGATGAATGCCGATGGGCTGCCCAGTAACGTTTTGCAGGTTGCAGGTCAGTGTGCCCCTCCTTGAGGGCGCTGACTTCTCAATCCCATTTTCCGACCCCGGTGTCTAAGTTCTTCAGTGGGAGAGAACTAAATACCTTCAATTTGGAATTTATTGGAGATTAACCCCAGTCTTAATAGCATCTTTGCTTAAAGAAAAATAAATTTCGTAGGAAACGCAACTATTTCTAAAAAGTCAAGGTAAAAAAGTCACAGAAAAAAAGGGGAACCGAGAAGGATTTGATTAAAAATATTGTTAAATTCTCTTTTATTGAAAAATTTATATTAGATACAAAGGTCATACCATGATGCATCATTATCGTATGCTTTTTTTTTTACATTTCGTCAAAAATATCTTGTGGTGCCCACCCTTTCGAATATAAAAACAACAAACAAGCAAAAAAACAAACAAACAAAAAAACAAAAAAAAACAAACCTAGATCACTGTGCAACACACAACAAACTCAATTTTAAACTTGTCTTTGTTCAAATACTTGTAAGTCAGAAACCACAAATAGTTCAGAGCTGTAATTTACCATATAACCTACAAAGATATAAATTATTGCACATATATAATGTCAGCTAGATCAGACAACTGGAAGTGGGTCGGGTGCATTACTTATTGAACGCCCTCACGTATATATATATATATATATATATATATATATTTATATATATATATATATTGTGTCACTCAAAAGTATTGGATACATTACATTTTTCTTCAAAACTTTAATTAGGGTTCAAGATTTTACCTAAAATTTGGTCAGTATATTCCTATAACTATTCTAAATTATATCTGGAGTAGTAATTAGAAGATCAAAGTTTAGAAAGTTTATATTTAAGGAAAATATGAATTAACAAACGCAACAGTATTGGATACACTTAAAAAAATTCTTTTTCTGAAATAAATTTAAATGTCTTTAGCTTAGCGTGTTGCAATAATGCAAACAAGTTATCACTGACCAATCAGAGAGCTTTATATTAAAATAATTTTATAAAATTCTTCCAGTTTGGGATCACTCCTTCAAAGTCAACCAGTTCATTCATAAAAATGCCTAAAACTAAAGAGTTGTCAATAGACATTCGTCAAAAAATCATTGATATCACAAAGAAGGAAAAGGGTATCGAATAATATCAAGGGAACTTAATCTACCATTTAGTACAATTGGAAACGTTATTAGAAAGTTTAAAAACCCTGGTGAAACTGTTGCAAACCATCGAAGATGTGGTCGTCCAAGGAAATTAAACGAAAAAAATCAAGGTGGGTTAGCAGAAAGTTACAAAATAAACCTTTTCTTACTCGTGGTGAAATTCAAACCGACATCAGAGAAGTTGGGATTAATGTGAGCAAGGATACAATCAGTAGAGTTCTAAATCGTGCAGGTTTTGTATCAAGGTTCTCAGGAAGAGTTCCAATATTGAAGCTTAAACATATCAGATCACGTTTGAATTATGTTAAAACATATGGGAAACAAACCCAAGAATTTTGGAACAAGGTAATCTGGTCAGACAAAACGAAAATCGAAATCTTTGGAAGAAACACAGCAACACATGTATGGCGTAAAAATGGCACCGCCTATAACAAAAAGAATACCATTACTGCGGTAAAGTTTGGTGGTGGTTCGATTATAGTATGGAGGTGTTTTTCATCCAAAGGTACTGATGAACTAGAAATCATCAATGGTAGAATGAATGGACGTATATACAGGGAGATTTTGGAGAAAAACCTCCAGAAATCTGCTGATTTGTTGGGACACAATAGCAATTTCGTATTTCAGCAGGACAATGATCCAAAGAATACTGCCAAACTAACCAAAGTATGGCTTAGAAATAACGGGATTAACGTTCTTATTTGCTCCAGTCAGTCTCCAGACCGCAACCTAATTGAAAATTTGTGGAAAATATTGAAGATCAATGTTCATAAGAGGAACCCACAAAATATTCAACAACTAGAACATTTTGGCAAAGAAGACTGGCATATCTTTGCAAAAAACAAAACAAAAAAAAACATGTGCACAACTATAGAAAGCGATTGGAAGCTGTTGAGGGCAATAAAGGCTATGCAACAAAATATTAAATGAATGTATCCAATATTTTGCGTTAGTTGATTTATATTTTTCCTTTAATATAAACTTTAATTTTGTAATTACTACCCCAAATATTAGTTAGAATAGTAATAGGAATATACTGACCAAATTTTAGGTAAAATCTTGAACCCTAATTAAAGTTATGAAGAAAAATGTAATGCATCCAATACTTTTGCGTGGCACTGTATATATATCTATCTATAAATTCGTTTTTCTTTTGTGTGTATTGATATTCATATTAAATATATTTATTTAAAAGGAAAATAGAATTTTCTTATATATGGATCGTGCAATTGCATTTATCTGCAAAAGATCTAGCTAATTTGCATATGCTTTTAAACATTCATTTTAATTAATTCCCTATTAGGTTTTTCGGTTTTCTTATGGGATGACTCCCCCGACAATTTTGGGTGTAAACACTTGAAATTTTAGATATAGGTTCATTGGACATGGATCTAACTTAATAACTTGATTTGAGCCCAAAACAATAAATCTTAAGGGGTTCATAATAGGGGTCAAATTAAAAAAAATTGACCGCTTTTTTTTTGCCCAACATACACCTCCAAATACCCAGGCAACGCTGGGCACCCATGCTAGTATATAAAAGTATACATACATATGCTAACATATTTTCCAAATATTTATTCTAAAATATTCGGCAAAGAGCAAAGCGAATGGGGATATATATATATATATATATATATATATATATATATATATATATATATATATATATATATATATAAAAATCAGTATATAGCCACTACCAGTGATAAATCGGCATTTATTCGGATTTCTTATTTCAACGGGGATTCACTTCAGTTTTAATATTACCTTTTCTTGAAAACAACAACAACAAAAAACAATAACTAAGAAACGAAGCTATTTCTATAAAAATCAAGGTAAAAAAAATCACAGAAAGAGACCGAAAAAGCCTTACTCTTTAATAGAAATATTAATTGTTCAAATCTTATTTATTTAAAGTTTAATATTAGGCACGAAGAAAACACGCAATCAAAAACACAATTGTACACTTACGTGACCTGCAATTAATGGCACTTTACTCCGATCAATACATAATTACATTAATTTAGCTGTTTATTTTTTCTTTACTATGGTAGATGCAGTCTTAGCAGACTATGGATACCTACTCTAAGGGTGCCTGTGCGTGGAATTTTTGGTGGCAAGAGTTGCACAAATCCAACCTCACCTCTTCTTAGTCGGCGTTGTTAAACACTAGTGGCAAGTGGAGATTCACAACGGTGGGAGACAATACCGAGATAAGCAGAGAACACATACATCGCTTAAAATTCCCAAATGCTCACCCATCTGGTACTAGCCAGAGTCAACGTTGCTTAACTACGGTGATCTGACGAGAATCGATGTGTCAACGTGTTTATGTTTTTTCTTTACTATAATTCACCGCATAAAAGGCATTTTTACTATTAAGACGTAACAGGATACCGTGGATTAAGAGGAAGAATTATAGAGAGAATCATAAATTACGAGTTGTTTAAATTAAATTAAAATTTCTGCATCTCGCTACAGTCAGGGAAACAGGGGGCATGGAAGGAATTCCAAAGGTTGCAGCAACGAGGAAAGAATCTATCAGAGTAGAAAGCTTTCTGGCATCTAAAAACTTCCATAATGAATGGATTGGATTTAACTTTTACTCAAATAAATTATGATACACGTGAATAGCTTTGATTGAATACTTAACCTTGTTTCCTTGCAAAAATCGGTATATTATTCTTTGAATCCCCAATTTTTAAAAGGATGCATTATGCGTTAAACACACACACACACACACACACACACACAAATGAATGAAAAAATACACACAAATATTTTTCTGCCTTTTTGAGATGAGGATTGATAATTTTCTTATTTCGATTCTTTAAACTCAACCAGTTCATTCATAAAAATGCCTAAAACTAAAGAGTTGTCAATAGACATTCGTCAAAAAATCATCTTGAGAGTTATTTTCACATCATCTTGAGAGTTATTTTCACAACGTTTCCCCGACCTTCTTCAGGTGTATCTTGTCGAACTCGGGAATCTTTCTATCGAAGTCGGAAATATGCACGGAATTTAGAACTGAACTCTTTATTCAATCCACGGGAGTAGGATGTTCTCGTTCCGTCATCCATGACTTCGTAGGAGTTTTAAGTAATTCTGAATTGTATTTTATGTGTCGCTTGCATTGAAAATTGAATTTTAAACCTCCAGAAGATGTAACTTTAAACTGAATTTTAGTAAATACTTTACGCAACTTGCAACCGAATTTTACCAACTACTTTAGAATAAAATTAATAATTTTAGCATTTCTGTTTTGGCAAATCTGGCGGAAAAATTCATCGAATTCTACATGTACCAATTATCACGAGTAAATATTTCTCGCATTTTATTGAATTTTGTTTAAAATATGATTCGGACATTACATGACATATTTGTATTTAATGTCTTAATTCTTTATAAATCTATGTCTTTAGTATCTTGTTAATTGTTTTATAATTTATACTCTCCGATATAGAACTGCAAAATAATTACAGTTCTATATTCTTCGTTATAAAATTGTAAAATAATTACAGTTCTATATTCTTCGTTATAAAATGGTAAAATAATTACAGTTCTATATTCTTCGTTATAAAATTGTAAAATAATTACAGTTCTATATTCTTCGTTATAAAATCGCAAAATAATTACAGTTCTATTATTCTTCGTTATAAAATTGCAAAATAATTACAGTTCTATATTCTTCGTTATAAAATTGCAAAATAATTACAGTTCTATATTCTTCGTTATAAAATTGTAAAACAATTATTGTTCCATACTCTTCGCCATAGAATTGTAAAAGGATTAAAGTTAATGTAAATTCTTACTAAGTAAATACAAGGTATCATCAATAAGTTTCCAAACATTTTTCGTATGAGCACTTTTATTGATAGTACACACATGAAACTCTACTCCTCTTCGAAGTAATCTCCTCCGACTGCAATGCATTTGTTGTGCCGTTTCAACAATGGAAACCATTTTGTGTGAGCGTATCAATGACCCTTATCACAGCCTCTGTCATCTCCTCAATTGTCTCATAGCAACAGCATCTACGGTTTTCCTTGAGCTTAGGGAATAACAAAAAGTCACAGGGAGCAAGGTATGAACTATAGGGACGGTAAGGAACTGTGTTGATACCCATCTTCGTCAAATAGTCTGTGACAAGGATGAAGCACCATTGGGACAAACTTCGAGCAAATCTTCCGTATCTTCAGTTCCTCACGAATAATTGTGTGTTCATTTCCCACACTAAAACCAAACTTATTATCTCTATAGACGGCCCTTATCTATGCAATTCTTTATTTGGCCAATCAGCTCTGGTATTCTGACGTCCTTACCCATTCCAAACCTATCATTATCCCGTACATTCCTTGTCTTTGTTGAATCTCTTATGCCACTCGAAAACTGACACTCAAGTCAGGCATGATGGTACAAAAGCAGTCTGAAGAATTCCATAGTTTTTCCATGTTTAAAACAAATCTTTCTTGCATATCGTTCTTCTAAAGTGCCCTGACGTCCGGATCGCATTTTTGAAATTCACCGTTTGTGACAATCAGGCTTTAGTAGGGTGTATTTCAATTCCTACTGTAGCTGTTCATTTGAACATAAAATTATAAAAATTGTTCTGTCATCTTAAAAATGTGTAGCAATAACATACTGAGTTTTCAAGAGTCTATGATATTTTTTAATGCCTATACAAAAAAGTCTAGAAACCTATTAATGGCACCTCGTAAAAGTTGATATAACTTATATTCCAAAATTATTTACATAAAATTAAAAATAAATAATCATCGAATATGTTAATGAGTGTGAAAATGACGTTTTAATCTGATACTAAATGTTTTAATGACATAATTCGATTCTTTGGTTCGAAATTTTTGTTTATGAAAATATTTATGAAAATATGGTAATTTATAATATTTGGATTATTCGGATTACTATTCTCATCTTCGATACTATTCTATTAAATATTTTGGCCCATGTAACCTCCGACCTTATTCCGATGCACCCTTAATATATAAACTAAAAAAATAAAAATGCATAAATGATAATAAACTAATAATAAAATATAAAATTAATGGACTAAAAAAAATAGAATAATTAACTTTTTTTCTGATAGGTTTTAGATTTACCCACACTCCTTTACAGGGGAGTCTTCCTCTTCCGGTTTGAAGAAAAGCGCGCCATGTTTTAAAATGAAAAAGCAAAAAGAAATGTAAAAGAACGGGGATTTATTAATATAGAGAGAAAGCCATCGTTCGCGTTGGAAAAAGATGAAACAACATGTAAGTAGGACTCTGTTTTATTTCTACCCAACGTTAAACAACCCATGCAGCGCGCATGACTCATAAAACTTCTCTCCACATGGAAATATCCAGATTGCGATAGGTAACATACTTTTTTCGGAACATTTCTCTTCATTCACTGAAGGTACATATTCTAAGTCCATAATTCCACACAAGAACTCTTACCGAGCTGGCATTGCTCGTTCATTTTGTTAATTTTGTGAAAAATAAATTTGGAGCATTTTTTAAGCGAGAAGGATGTGTCGTAGTATTTCTTTTTATTTCCTTGTTTTATTATTATTATCTTGTAAGATAAAGGAATTTAATATCTATTATCACTACCCTACACCCTGACTAACTCGGGAATCTTTATGTTGAACTGAGAAATCTGTACGGAATTTCGAACGGAACTATTTCATCCACTAGGCAGTTTGCTCTCATTCTGTAAACCATGACCAAATATGCAAATTTACATGCAAATAAGTAAAGGAAAAAAAAAATCAGCGAACAGTTATCTGTCTTGAGGATCTTTCATTAGCTTATGGATATTGGCCCGGAAGATGCAGTCATGTCGATGGAATTGCTATATAAAGCAAAATAAATATGCATACTGTCGGATTTTAACCGACTGAAGGGGGGAGGCGTTTCTGTTGCTCAACGGCTAAACCTGTACTCGACGTAGAAGGAAAAAACAATGAAACTCTTAACTTGTGTGGAGAATCCTTCTCGGTTTTTCTCGGCTAACTGGAGTTGCAACGTATTGCCTCGTTGCTTACAACGACAAATTGTCTTTGTAATAGTAACTGTGAGACGTGTAACTTGACTAAACAAAAAAGTCCAACTAACACATCAACGATAGGGGTGTTTTATAACCCACAAGTTGATGCTATGCAAAGTTCAGTCTTACCCACGTGGTGGACAACAAACTACTACTACTTCTATAAAATCAGTCGACCAAGCACTTTTTTAAAACCTTTTGCTTGAACGACTGCCTCCCAGAATTCCACCGCCTCCCCCCTCCACATCGAGTTCCGGTCAGTAATAATTACCACAATACTGGAATCTTTTTATTTCATTGCTTTAATTATTTATATCTACATGAAAAAAAAAAAAAAGATTGCGATGGGTTTAACAACAAAAGAAAAACATCAGTACAAACTTCTCTTGTTATATCTTTACTATGACGAATATCACTGCAACTACTCATCATTCAAACTACTTCCAGCGTGTCAATGAAAGATCAGCTGTTTTTTTTTTCGACGAGAAAACGACGTAAAATCCGTTGGAGTAGAAAGAACTCCTCACCTCACGTTACAACTTATTAATACCGCGTAATGTTACACCCTGTCATTGAGTGATTCCATTAATTGGTTTCTACTTCATTAAACATCTTGATTATTAATTGAAATAAATTATACTCATTAATTTGAACTATCTTCCAATTCAAGTAACTTTGTAATCCGAGTGGAAGTTACCAATCTGCATGTAAAACGAGCAGTCTATGACTATTCGTTGCGATCTGCGTCAACAAAACACTTGCTGGTGATGACAGACCGATTAAAAAAAGTTAAAACGTTTTTTGTCAGATTTCACATTGTTCATATGGATTCAAAATACTTGTAGAAAGGTTTTCTAAAAACGATAAATCTTTATATTTTACTCATAGTTGTATATCTGTTATTATGATGAAGCTGTGTTTATAAACGTTTGTATCCCTAAAGCTGTTGATCACATAAAATACATGATAAACATACTGGGATTGTGTTTACTTTTAAATCAAGTTTTATTGTTCTATTTTGCTGTGATTTGTGAATTCCATCATCAAGTCATAAGTTTCTATCTATTACTCTATGAGGTGACGGTAATCAAGTGGTTAACGACACGGTCTGATAATCTGAGTGTTCCAAGTTCAAATCCGGTTTGTTCCACAAAAATCACTTTCACATAGCGATGTTGGCAACCTTCACGTGGTCTCTCTCGTTAGTACTTGTTATCTTTATAGAAAGAATTCTGACTAGAAAAAATCCCAGGAAAACAAATGACAAAAATCGAATCTTTGGATTCATTCTATGATGATGGTGATGATGATCTACTACTCTCATTCTCTCTCACTATGTGGTGCTTGACCCCCCCCTCGCTCTTATTTTATACAATTTTTATTATTATTATTATTATTATTATTATTATTATTATTATTATTATTGGCTCACAAGGAGCTTTCACACAGGTCATCAAATATCTCTCCTTGAAAACAACCTGTGGTGTTCCCTGGAGACTGAGTGACAACAAGTTTCCCCAGGTTTCCAGTATTCTCCACCTCTTTCAATGACATTCGCAAATGACTTTGCGTTATCGCAACAGCCGCTTACCATGCATTTCTTCTTGGCAGCGGCCATTGATCTTCTCTGAGGAATAGTTGGCGGAAACGTCGTGAAACAACAACTAATAAAGATGAGAATAATAGTCCGCAATAAATAAATTAATATTTCAAAGTCCGTTTAACAAATTCCGATCTTTATCAAAAACGAACTGATATAATTTCTGCTACTGGAATTTTCATTTCGCTAGCGATTTTAATTGGGCACTGGAAATCGTGTTTCATTTTCTGACTGGACCTCAGTCAATATCTGGTCATTTAGCTACAGCCAAAGGCCGTCATCTCGCACTAAGTAACTTTGCCGTTTCAAACGGCTCGTGATCTGAGGCGCATCAGAATGATAAGATCGTTCGATAACGCGTTTTCATATCGGCTACTTTTATCGCCCATCTGTCTCATCGAGCAAGATCGTTTGCAGTTTATCAATTCAATGTCATCTGTTCGATATTCGTTTGCATGAAGATCGATACGTTATCATTTTGATAGAAAATGGCGCAACAAATGATTAAGCGTGTGCCGGTAAGAAAATGTCGAATACCAACAACAATGTTTTGCAATCTTATTGCAAGCAGTGTTTTGTATGCGTAAAAGGGAACAAAAGATGCACCATTTTGTCAGTCTATCAGTCAGTCTAGCGAACTGTTGCGGCTAGTCATTTTCGTCAACTGTTTGTTTTCAGGTCTGGAGCATATGACATTACAATATGTTTGGTTATATTGGCTTGTTCATACAATGAGTGCTTATGTAACGGATGCCAAAACGGACTATTGGAATAAACTATGCCATATTTTACATGAGATTCACCCTAGACGAGCTGAACCAGCTTCTTCCGAATGATGGAGTGTCAAGGTAATATTGCAACACATTCGTACATTCACAAGTGGTCAATACTCGCATGCATATTGCAGGCAGAGAAAATGCCGACGAAAGAATTTTGCGAGTTCATTCAGGGAGGTGTCGAAGTTCTCTTATATACACCGCCTGATACTCACAGATGGTTACTCATTTGGTTTTGGCCAGGCTCAACGTTGTTTAACTTTAGTGATCCAACGAAAAACGACGTGTCATTAGGATTTTGCTGTATATTATGCTGGGTGAAAATCCTCTCTATTATGTTTAATAACTAGGGCTGTGACAACTGAATATTCTTTTTATTCTTTTGGCTCTCAAGTATATATCCGACACAGTTAGACACTGTTAATCAACCGAGAACCACATCAGTCTATATAAAAAACATATAAGATATTAACGGATACACACTCAAGAGTCAAAACAATGAAAAGAATATGCTGTTGTCACAGCCCTATTAACAACGCAGCATTATATTGAAACGTATAAACACCTAATTTCTACCCATCTACGTATAAATAGAGAGATAGATTGGAAAGAAGAAGAACAGGAACTGTGTTTGTTGTGTGTGTGTGTGTGAGCGAGAAAGAAAGAAAGAAAGAGAGAGAGAGAGAGAGAGAGAGAGAGTGAATAAATACTATTTTTTTAAATTTAATACTTACACGAAAATGATTAATTGCGTGGAAAACTCACATTTTTTGATTGAAACAATTTATACACACACGTATACGGGGGTAGTTTCAGAAGTAAAGGCTCCCATTTTTTAACTAAAAAAGTTGAAAAGAAACGAAGACAGGAGCAGTACCATAAAACCGAGCGACATTTAGTGCAGTAGATTTTTCTACTTAGTTACCATCATTCCCAAAGCACTTTTGACAGGTTATCCATGACGCATCTCTGCTTCTGAAGCATGTACATGGCAGGGGTTACTTTCTTAGAGTTACACACAGTCAATAGCTGCAAGAGACAGATGACACTTTGAGGGCACAAATGCATCAGTTCAGGCGTCATAATGCACTTTGCAGTCATCTTTGATCTATTTGGATGGAATAAAAATAGGAAGCATTACTTTTATAAGGCTTTTAGTATATATATATATATATATATATATATATATATATATATATATATATATATTTATTTATTTAGTCGAGGGTAAACAGTTACATTTGGTCGCTACAAACAGCCATCTGTTTCAGTTAATGAGACTTCGTTAGGCGACCCTGAACCATTCGACACCATAGAAAAAAAACTTATTTTTTTCTATGGCTTTTCTTTTTTTTCTATGGCGTTGAATGGCTCAGGTTGCCTAACGAAGTCTCATTGACTGAAATAGATGGCTGTTTGTAGCGACCAAATGTAACTGTTTACCCTCAAATAAATAAAAAAAAATATCTTGCTCTTATTATTGTTATCGAGCATTATCTAACAACCTCGTTGTATTCATTAGTTCCTTCTTTTGAACATCTCAAACCTGGATTTATATATATATATATATATATATATATATATATATATATATATATATATATATATATATAACATGTAACATGTCTTCTTCCTAAGATTAAGGGTGGTTGTGCTTGATCAACACTGCTGGGGAGCCATGATGTAATATACTGTTTTGTTTTTAAATCCACGAAACAGTGTTTCATGGTAAACAACTGATGATCCCTTGAAAAATAAATTATTGGTATTATAGTAAATTCGAGAGCGAGTTGATGCAGTGATTGCAGGTGATTAAATGACTTACTGACTAGATGGTTTTCTAACGAATGGTAAAAAATATTTTTTTGTATAGTTTTAAAGGTTAAAAACTTCTAAGACACACACACACACATATATATATATATATATATATATATATATATATATATATATATATATATATATATATATATATATATATAAATGTTTAGAGGTACATAATTTATATACAGTTTTAAATATAATGGGCGGAAGTCTCTCGAGAGCTCTTTCAGCTATCATCTCATCAGGAGAAAATCGATAGCGTAAAATAATAATACTATGTCAAAAGTAAAGATTTCTGATGGGGAACTGTTGAATGTGCCAAAAATACGGGGACACTAAAATAAAGTTTATTAACGTTTAAAAAACGATTAAAATATTCGCACAACGAGGGGGGGGGATGGGAGAAAAGATTCAAAGTTCCCCAAAGAGAAACAATGCGTTAGATGTTTCTTCCGCCCATTATATTTAAAACTGTATGTATGTATATATATATATATATATATATATATATATATATATATATATATATATATATATATATATATATGCATAATAAATTAACCTGAAAATATAAATTTCCAATAATGAGACAAACCTATCTGGATAGAAAAATCCTCTATCGTGATAAAAGAAGAAACTTATAGCATAAATAAAAAATGATAAGGAATAAAGCTGAAAACACTATCACTAATTTCCCCCACTCTTTATCTGTACCTAAACCTAAACGTAGATTCCATGAACAAAGCTTCTTTCTTAGAACTGCACGCCTATGGAATTGTCTACCGTTTTCCTGCTTTGCAGCTGACTACAATATGGTTGTCTTCAAGTCTAACGTAAAGAAGTTTTTGATGAGCCGTTCCATATAAGTTAACAAATTTACCGAATTTCCATTACTAACGATTACTATATTGTCCAATTTCTTCTGTATTTATTTCTGTTTTACCCTTATCATCGAGTGGCCTCTTGGCCTTGATAAGTGGTGATTCCAGGGTGTACCTCACTATTTTATTTTAATTTTTTTATTATTAATGAGTTCATTTACGATATAAGAAGAGATACCATTTAAAATTATCGCAAATCATTTATTCGTTTGCACATTTTACAACTAAACATCAATCAGAAGTGACTTTTCCAGAGCATTCGCTGTCCAGCCGAAATATCAGCTGACGTGATATTGTAAGCAAACAAAGACAGAATTTGCTGAACGACATTATCATTATTATTTTTTTTTATTCATTTTTTTTGCGAAATTATATATAAGATTTGAAGTTCAATATCCTTTTTTTGCTGCATCAATATCCAGTTTCCCTTATTCTATGCAGCTAAAATGATTTAAAAACATTTAATTTAAATTTCTATGTTTATTACCTTTAGCAAATCAGGTGCAAACATTTTATAATATTTACTAATATTTTTCCTCCGAGGAGATGTATAAACATCGAAAACTCATGGGTTAAGGACATATATTTTACTATACTGTATTCTTTGTCTTGCATACAATAACATTTCTATATTTGAAATTTAACTTTTCCAAATCACAAATTTTAAATTCCTAAATTATGATTTATTTGCTCTATCTAGTATATTGAGCAATTTTATTTAGCTGGGATAGTCTTATATAAACTGTTACATCCAATAATATTTTGTAAGACCGATAATCATTGGATTTGCACACCAGTAGATTTATTGTATTTCATTATTCTGAATAATTATATATATATATATATATATATATATATATATATATATATATATATATATATATATATATATAGATATATAGATATAGTAAGCTGGAGCAATATACGTGACAATATATATAGTAATATATATGAATAATAACTAGCGGGGGCACCCGACTTTTCCCAGTTGTAAAATACGCTTAAAAATATGTAAATTTGTCTAGATTTCGTATATATTATTATATCAATATATGTTGAAATCGTATATATTATTATATCAATATATGTTGAAATCGTATATATTCTTATATCAAAAGTAAAAAAAAAAGTATTTGGGTGCCATCAACTAGAATCAAAACCGAAAGCATTCAAAGCTGGTGACGTTACCACTGTACCAGCATGACACGCATACGAACTGATTAAAATGAAAAATAAAATATAAACTAAGATGAATGTCCAAAAGGTATAACGATTTTTTCAATTCACCTATTTTTAAATCCTTAAAAACTATTAAACCGGCTAAAGACATATAAAAGAACGGTCCATAAAATTTCAATCATTCGAGAATCCTAGCACCGCTTTACGACTTTTAGTTTTGGAAGATATACAGTTTGAAAATATGGAGAAATTCAGACGGGCAAACACATAGCCTTTTATGTATTAGATTAGTAATAAATACTGATATTTACAAGTAAAAATATTATTGGCTTAAGACTCTCAAAATTCGATTTGAACTGTCTACAAAGATCCGTGGCGCAGTGGTTAGAGTATTTAGAAATAATCGATTGTGAAACTGATATTCTCCTGAAGGTTTAAGGTTGAATTCTCTGTAGGCGACCGAAAAATGCAATTGCAAGTTACTTAGGACCTTTATTCAGTCATGCTATCCCGTGAAGTAAATAAATGGCTCTGTTCGAATTACCGAGTTCGATAAGACGTTACATCAACCGAAACGTTGTGAAAATAACACTCAAGGTTAGAACAGTAGTCTGAAGAATCCAAATAATACGTTCAAGATTTGTGTAAAGAATAAAAAACAGTGTAAAATGAACTTTTCTAAACATTAACCTTGTTCATTAAAACCTCATGCTTCTTACACCGAAAATATTTACTTACTAGCATGGGTGCCCGGCGTTGCCCGTTTTTTTAAGGTGTGTGCTGAGCAAAACAAAACAAAAAAAAAGTTTTTTTTTTTAAACTTTAACCCCTATTATGACCCCTTAAAATTTATTGTTTAGAGCTCAAATAAAGTTATTAAGTTAGATCCATGTCCAAGGAACCTATCTCTAAAATTTCACGTGTTTAGACCCAAAATTGTAGGAGGAGTTTGGTAGAGTTCTCAAAGGTCAAATCGTTGAACTTTGACCCCTTAATCGCCAAATTTCTGTCCGAAAACCAATCACATCGATTCTTCCAAATCTCAGTACCCTGTATATCAAATTTCGAATCTGTAGGCTTAAAATTGGCAGAGTTATTGCGTAGGGAAATGTACACAGACACACAGACAGACACTTTCACTTATATATATATATATATATATATATATATATGTATATAGATTACACCCACAAATTAAAAAATATATATAAGTACTAGCTGTACTACCCGGCGTTGTACTTAAATGCACTGCTGTATAATGCATTTAATGACAATCCGTTTTACATTTCTATTTTAAACCATGTTGATTTCATCTTTAATATTTTAATCTTTAGTCTTAATCAAAGGAAATAATTCAATATGAATGAAGACATAGTTACAGATAATATTGATTTCCCAGGAAGAAAGCTATCGATGACAGAGAAACGATAAAGAAGTTGAATTTGCTAGCAATTTGCTATTCTATTAAAAACTAAGCTATGCTTTTTCCTTTTTTTACGTTTATGGACTAGTAGCCTTACGGATACATTACCAAGAAAAATCCAATTCTAAGTAACACTCTCCCGGAAGTTGAAGGTTCAATTACCTATAACTTCAACCCGATCATGGCTGATGGAATGAGAGTGTGCTACTTTTGTGAATTAAATAAAATGTTACGTCCAAATTTCCGTACAGATTCCCTAGTTCGATAAAAAGATGCCCGAGCCCGACAAGGTACACACGAAGAAGGTCGGAGGTAACCTCGACCGAAACTTTATGCAAATAGAACTCAAGATGAGAACAGTAGTCCGAATAATCCAAATAATATAAATTGCCAAGTTTTTTGTTCAAAATATTATTTTTACTTTTAATGTAAGGGAGTCATTCAATATGAATACAGAGTTACGGTAGGAAGAAAACTATCGATGAAAAAATAAACGATAAAACGACGAACTTTACAGCATTGCTTTGTTTCCTTTTTCTTTTTAACTATGCCGCTTTTTTTACAAAAATCTTATTTTGTTCCAATCAAAGCGAAGTAAGTCTACATGGGCGAATACAGAGTTACGTCCTGAAAAAAAATGGCAGCCATTTGAAATTAATTCCGATCTGAACATGAGTATTTTCAAGAAGAAATTCAATCGAATTACATTTTATTCTTCTTAAGAACAGATTGCAACGATCTACATAAAAAACTGAAGAACTAGAATAAGAAATATTAATTTTTCAGGAAGAAAGCTATCGATTACAAAGAAACGATAAAAGGGATCGACTTTACTTTTTTTTTACAAAGGTGCCACCACATATCAAGGCCCTGAGCCCACATATCAAGGATAAGGGTTAATATGTGTACGGTAGTAATAATTATTTGGTATAATTACATTAATTATGAAGACGTAGTCAGCTGGAAAGCAAACCAACGGAACAGGGTTTCACAGGCGGGTATTTCTAAGAAAGAAGTTTTGTTCATATATATATGTGGAGTGGTTTACTTACCTGAGGTACAATTGTACCGATGCAAATTGACTTGGGGTATGTGGTCAGGAAATCTTTGCTGCGATCTGAAAGCTGAAAAAGATATTTTGACATACGTCCGCTCAATCTACGCGTTTAGCGGTAAAAAAAAATCTATTTCAAACAAAGACCGACAAAAAAATGTACTTTTTTCAACTTTAATCCTGGCAGACCGGGAAATGCCTTTCCAACCTTTACCGTAATGGACCAAACATCGTGCACCATACATCAAACATTGATAAACCGCACGCGAGAAATTCGCATTCTTTGTTTTATGTGATCTTAGTTAGCGACCATGGATGACATGTGATGCTATCAACGGTGGAAAGTAAACGCGTTTCAATAATACATTAGGAAAGATGAACAAACCATGTTTTATACCGTGTCCGATGGCAAAAGCTGCTGATGACGTCAACGATAGAGAGAGAGAGAGAGAGGGGGGAGGTGTATCAAAATCCGAAAGCCACAGCTATGTCAAGATTACCACTGACATAAAAAAAAATGAACAAACAAGGTTCCGTATCATATCCGGTGGAAAAAGCTGCTGATAACGCTAGTGAGATAAATAGATGGATAGATAGATAGCGAGAGAGAGAGAGAGAGAGAGAGAGAGAGAGAGAGAGAGAGAGAGAGAGAGAGAGAGAGAGAGAAAAGAAAGAGAGAGGGTTTCAATATCTAAAAACCATATAGACAGACAGACCGATAGTGATAGAGAGAGAGAGAGAGAGAGAGAGAGAGAGAGAGAGAGAGAGAGAGAGAGAGAGAGCGGAGGGTATATCAAAATCCGAAATCCAGAGTTTCGCTAAGATAGTCGCTGACATGAAAAATGAACAAACCATGTTTTTATATAGTGTCCGGTGCCAAAAGCTGCAGATGACGATAAGAGAGAGAGAGAGAGAGAGAGAGAGAGAGAGAGAGAGAGAGAGAGAGAGAGAGAGAGAGAGAGAGAGATATGTTGTGTCAAAATTCGGAAGCTAGAGTTACGCCGAGATCACCACTGACATAGGCTGTCACAAGTTAACGATCCGCTGAATGATCAAGAAGGACATTGATCACTCCTCCTACAGTAAGTTCTACACAATGCTCATCATGACTACTTCCATCGAGTCAAGCGCAGATTCATTGGAATGCTGAAGTTCTGATGAAATGAATTTCAGCCGGAACCAGATGAGCAACAGGCAGAACGATAGATCTCCAACAAGCCCCCATTCTTTCAACAATCACGACTGAAATCTACCAGCAGGTGCTGAGTATTGTGATGGACGAGATCGTCGCCGAAATATACCAATATTCTACATTTACATTTTATTAAATCAAAAAAAAGGGAAAATATATTCTTTCATTTCGTTTAATCGAGGAGTAGAATCGAAATCGTACATTCGATGTTTTAATATGATTTTTTTATATGATATTTTATATGATTTTTTTATATGATTTTTTATATGATTTTTTTATATGATTTTTTATATGATATTTTATATGATTTTTTTATATGATTTTTTTATATGATTTTTTATATGATTTTTTTTTATATGATTTTTTTATATGATTTTTTATATGATTTTTTTATATGATTTTTTATATGATTTTTTTATATGATTTTTTTATATGATTTTTTATATGATTTTTTTATATGATTTTTTTATATGATTTTTTTATATGATTTTTTTATATGATTTTTTATATGATTTTTTTATATGATTTTTTTATATGATTTTTTCATATGATTTTTTATATGATTTTTTTATATGATTTTTTTATATGATTTTTTTATATGATTTTTTTATATGATTTTTTATATGATTTTTTTATATGATTTTTTTATATGATTTTTTTTATATGATTTTTTTTATATGATTTTTTTATATGATTTTTTTATATGATTTTTTTATATGATTTTTTTATATGATTTTTTTATATGATTTTTTTATATGATTTTTTTATATGATTTTTTTTATATGATTTTTTATATGATTTTTTTATATGATTTTTTTATATGATTTTTTTATATGATTTTTTATATGATTTTTTATATGATTTTTTTATATGATTTTTTATATGATTTTTTTATATGATTTTTTTATATGATTTTTTTATATGATTTTTTTTATATGATTTTTTTTATATGATTTTTTTATATGATTTTTTTATATGATTTTTTTATATGATTTTTTTATATGATTTTTTATATGATTTTTTTATATGATTTTTTTATATGATTTTTTTATATGATTGTTTTTATATGATTTTTTTTATATGATTTTTTTATATGATTTTTTTATATGATTTTTTTATATGATTTTTTTATATGATTTTTTATATGATTTTTTATATGATTTTTTATATGATTTTTTTATATGATATTTTCCGAATTCAGTTGTTAAGTCGACTTTTAAAAAGATACTTATGAGAACAATCAGTAATACGTAACTTAGAATTTTAAGAAGGTTCTGTTCTTATACGTGGGGCACATATATATTCAGCATGTAATGCGTAATATAGAAAGGCATCTGAAGCTCCGACGTTGCCCAGGATTGAATGATGATCAACGAATGTTTCACACTCCTATATTTTTATTGTTGTCGAAATCCATGAAATCGCCCGGGGAGAAGCTTCACATGGAGTAACTAAGTTCAAAATATATGTTATTCTGCATTGCACTCTAGAGAACCCACTGTTTCTTTTATAAAATAATTTTAGATAAATTTCTTTCCAGGTAACGAAAAAAAACATTAAGAAATTTATGCGCGGGGTTTGAACCTACAGACCACGTCATGCAAAAAACAAAACAAAAAACAACAACAACAACAACAACAACAACAACAACAAAAACAACAACAAAACACAACAAATAAAACAACAACAAAAACACACGTAAATTTTCAAGTTTTATAAAATTTTTTGCAGTTAATGAAAAACTAAAAAAGAATTTACGTGCAGAGTTTGGACCAACAGACCACGTCATGCAAAATAAAAATAATAATAATAAAACATGCAATCAACTTATTCACAGTAGAATTTTCACGGCCCGTTGTTCTATCATAGTTGCTAAGCGACGACATGAAAAAATGGCTTTAAATAAAAATAACTGTTTCGATTATCGATTACCTATTATCAGTAATTATCGAGGGTATTCTGAGGCAAAATTTAATCAAGATTACTTTTAGACTTCTCCACTAAAGTTCTGTAAATGTTAAAGAAAATCTGTTCAGCCGTTTCGGAGCCTATAAGGAACGAACTCACACAGACAAAGTTGCATTTATATATATATATATATATATATATATATATACATATATATACATATATATATATAGATGGATAGATAGATAGATAGATAGATAGATAGGTATAACGGAGAGAGAGAGAAAGGATGATTTGGCCGATATTTTTCTAGGCTAACATTGTTCGTTCGCCTCGTCCATATTGATAGGGATTGATGTTTAATGCAAAAATGAGTACAGACTTGATCACAGTCACCCATTAATTTAACATAAAGCAATCATACTTATCAACGGGCTATAACTTTTCCCGTTTTTAACAGGCTAAAACATCTAGTTCACCTACATTTGTATTTTCTTGTCGTTTTTTACAGTTGTTTTTAGTGTCGGTCCTTGGTTGTGACAATGTACAGAAAATGGATATCTCGACATCTTCACATCAGAAATGGTTATCTTTCTTAATCATTTCCGCTAATATACACAAGTGTTTTTGAGCGATAAGAAAACGCAGCATCACAAAAAAAAAGATAAACTATGACGATTTAAATTCGTTCAGCGCCAAAAGAACAGAAATTACAAGCGTAAATGAATATATTTTATTGCGAATAATTGTTGCAGATAATGTCTGAATAATTTGTCAAAAATTGTAAATAACCTTCAACTTACATAAAACGTAATAGAATATAAGAAAAATATGTTTTCGATGCGTCCATTAAATCAACGCGTTTAAGACGGTAAATTTTAGTGAAGCACTTAGCATGACAAATCAACCAGAATGTTATTGGAAAATTAAGCGTAACAAACCAACGTAGATGCTATTGCCACATTAAGTGTGACAGACAAACGAAAATACTACTGAAAAATCAATTATGACCGACCAACAAAAATTCTATTGCAAAATTTAGTGTGACAGACCAACGAAAATCTTATTGCTAACTTAGCTTGTCAGACAAACGAAAATGCTATTTGAAACTTAAGTGTGACAGACGAATGAAAATACTATATAAGACTTAAGCGTGGTAGATCGATGAAATTTCTTTTGCAAGATAAAGCTTAAGCGACCGGCAAGAATGCTATTGCAAACCTCAGCATGGCAGGCGAACGACCTTAAAAATCTTATTGCAAGCTTCAGCTGACTGATCATTAAAAACTTCAGCGTAACAGATAAACGGTAATGCTATTGTAAACTTAAATGTGGCAGATTAATGAAGATGTAACTGCGAATCTTAGTTGACAGACGATCGAAGATGTTGTTGGAAAACTATGTTTGACGGATCAATAAATATTTATTTCAAACTTAAGCGTGACACGCCAAAGAAATTGCTTAAGAGTACTAAACATATGGACAGAGGGTTTCTTATGATATTCACAACTTAAGCCTAACATAGACTGATGAAAATATGGAGAAAATCAGCACATTAAATAAATTACCAATATAATTCATGGGCAAAAAATTATCTCGTATATTTTGTTTAAAAAATATCTAAAGGTTACAAAAAAAATGCAAAAGTTCCTACGACGACAGGGTATGCCCAGAAATATTTAAATGAAAATATCTTCAGCAAGTGTTAAGATCATGCTGATGCGTTTATATGTATTTTCTTCCACATGTTATTGTAAGTAGTGCGTATTTGACATAGTGTGTATATTGTTACAGATTATGTTTTTGTGGTTAGGATTTGTTGATGCTTGATCGCTGATAATCTATTTCCCTTTATTTTATATCAGATCAGTACAAAAGGTTTTTGTCGGTTTTCAGAACGGACATTTAAAAGCATTGTAATTTATTTTATGCATATTGTTATTACTTAAAAAATATCACCATGATTAATGTTGTGGTGTTTGTGGTTGAATAACTGACGAGAAAGACACAGGAACAATTAAAATAAATATGTATTAACAGAAATACATGAAAGTGCTAATTGAACAATACCCTGGCTCATGGCAGGACAAGTTGTGAACGACTATCCGCTTCGCGTGTCTGTCCCTGTCTCGTAAACCGCTTCTCGTTCCCCGGAAGTGACGTTATGGACGGAAGTGATGTCATGGAATAGTTCATTATTCCTGGTAATAGGGGTGCGTCCCCAAGAATTAATTCATGACTTTTTCTTCAGATCATTAAAACATTCATATTTTTCTGCTAAATTCTCACCAATGTTGACTCAAAAACGACCTTCTACAGTCAACAGAAAAGAGAGTCATCTTCCATCATGATAATGCTCGTTCTTCCACAGTAATACCGATCAAGGATCTCCTAGGAGAAGCTGGCTGGAAAATCTTGTTCCAGCTTGCATATTGTGCTAATCTAGTTTCATTTATGTTGAGGATTATAAAACCATTTAGAAAGTCTTAGGTTAACAACGACAGGGGATTAGACGTGAGTTATATTCATACTTTACATCAAAACCTAAAGAATTTTACAATCGAAGAATTTATAAGCTCGTTGACATGGAAACAAGTTATAGAGAGCAAATTTCGTTATCGTTAGAAATAAAGATTTTTCAAAACGCACAATTTATCATTTTCAAAATAAAATCTTGAATCAGCAAAAACATTTACACCAATCTAATAGTTTTGGAAATGGCTCACAACGCATGTTGTTAATGGATTATTTTGATGCTTTTAGGGCAAATATTTTCAGCTGTTTTAATTTGATGGAAAATACGTATTTTTTTCTATTAAGTTTGTTTTTATTTGGATTCGATATTTTGGCTGAATATGCAATTATTTTTTTATTAATACTTTTAAATGTTTGCACCAAACTACTGTGTGAAGCTACAGTGTAGCAGATAATAGACAATTCTATTGCAAACTTAATAACCACAGGCCAACCGACCGACATGAACAGAACATCGTATAGTAATACTTGAACGCATGACAATCGTAAATAGACAAAATTTAACACTTTATATCTACTGAACTATATATGTTAAATGAAAGTGATATGATTTGAAAACTAAATTTATCAAGGTCAACTTTAATATTATATATATACTAGCATTTCAGTCCGGCGTTGCCCGGGTGTTTGGAAGTGTATGTTGAGAAAAAAAAAGGTAGTAGGAAGGCAAGTTCGAACCCGTACCGCAAAAGAAGGAAAAGAACGGGGAAAAAATCTGACGTCTTTTCTGTTACGACCATCGCTAGACCGGAAGTGACGTAGGTTTAAATTAAGGCTAGACAATCGAAAAGAGAGGATGATTTTCGAAAATATCGGCGAAAAAAGCGACCCCCTGTAGAAAAGTGCCCAGTTGAAGGTGAAGATTTAATGTTTTTAGCCAATTTTTCGATATTTGCCGTCTGAAAGGTCGAACTTCAAAACAATACTGATCTTGTAAAACTCCCTCGCCTCTGTCGAAAGTTTTAGGCAGACATGCAAACAAACATACATACATTTATATATTAGTAACACAAAATGTTCGACCCAAACCGATTAAAAAGTAATTTGGTAAAGACCGCAGAGGTAAATTTTTTAAACTTTGACCCCTATTATGATCCCTTAACATTTATTGTTTGGGCTCAAATCAAGTTATTAAGTGACATCCATGTCCAAGGAAGCTATATCAAACATTTCAAGTGTTTACACCCAAAATTGTTGGAGGAGTTTGGTAGAGTTCTCAAAGGTAAGATCGTTGAACTTTGACCTCTTAACAGCCACATTTCTGGCCGAAAAGATTTTCCCATATACAAGTACCCTGTATATAAAATTACGAGTCTTTAGACTTTAAATTGACAGAGTTATTGCGTAGGAAAATGTACACAGACACACACACACAGACACACACAGACACATTCACTTATATATATATATATATATATATATATATATATATATATATATATATATATATATATATATATATATATATAATATTAGCATTTCAGCCCGGCGTTGCCCGGGTGTTTTGAAGTGTATGCTGAGCAAAAAAACAAAACAAAAACGGTCAATTTTTTAAAAATTTGACCCCTATTGTGACCCCTTAACATTATTTGTTTTGGGTTCAAATCAAGTAATTAAGTAAGACCCATGTCGAAGGAAACTATATCTAAAATTTCAAGTGTTTAGACCCAAAATTCTCGGTGGAGTTTGGTAGCGTTCCCCAAGACCAAATCGTTGAATTTTGACCCCTTAACAGCCAAATTTCTTGCCGGAAACCGATCACATCGATTTTCCCAAATCTCAGTACCCTGTATATCAAATTTCGAGTCTGTAGACTAAAAAATGACAGAGTTATTGCGAAGGAAAACGTACACAGACACACAGACAGACACACAGACACACAGGCACACATACACGTTCACTTTTCTAGATATACTAGCATTGGTGCCCGTCGTTGCCCGGGTATTTGGAGATGTAATTTAGCAAAAAAAAAAAAAAAAGAAAAAAGTGGTAAGTTTTTTAAAACTTTGACCCCTATTATGACCCCTTAAAATTTATTGTTTTGGATTCAAATCATGTTATTAACTTAGATCCATGTCCAAGGACTCTATATCTAAAATTCCAAGTGTTTAGACCCAGAATTGTCGGAGGAGTTTTGTAGAGTTCTTAAATATAAAATCCTTAAACTTTGACCCCGTTAATCGCCAAATTTCTGGCCGAAAATTGATCACATCGACTTTTTCAAATCTCAGTACCCTGTATATCAAATTTCAGGTCTGTAGACTTAAAATTGATAGAGTTATTGTGTAGGGAAATGTACACATACAGTCAGACAGATACGCACACAGACAGACGCTTTCACTTTTATAGATATATTAGCATGGGTGCCCGGCGTTGCCCGGGTGTTTGGAGGTGTATGCTGAGCAAAAACAAAAAAAACAAGAAAAAGGGTTAATTTTTTTAAATTTGGACCCCTATTATGACCCCTTAACATTTACTCCTTTGGGCTCTAATCAAGTTATTAAGTAAGATCCATCTGCTAGGAACCTATATCTAAAATTTCAAGTGTGTAGATCTAAAATTGTCGGAGGAGTTTGGCAAAATGGACCGTGTTTTTGTGGATTTTATTCATTTATTCATTTTATATTTGCGACACTTTTGAACGAATTCAATTATTCATACGAAATTGCATTTTTACTTTAATGCTAATTCGGAATAATTTCCCCTTCATCAATCTGAGAGCATTACATTTGTGAAGGGAAAATTATTCCTAACTTGCATTTAGGTAAAATGCACTTTCCTACAGGTAATTTAATTCGTTAAAAAGTAACTCAAACACAACTAAACGAATAAATGGCGCCTATATAAAATAGATATTAACAAAGATGATTGTATTCTCCTACGACGATTCCTATTTCATAGTTTCTGTTTTCCCATGTTTATCTCTTTAGATTATCTCTTTATTATTCTTCTCTTCCCCCATCTCTCTTTTCTTTCTCCTTCCTCTCAACTCTTCTGCTCCTCCATATATTCATAGTTTCCTTACCCCCTCTTACTTTCTATTCCCCCTTATAACAACTCCTTCGCCCTTTATTTAAGCCTCTATCACAATCTTTTCATTTTCTCTTGGGCATCGATAAAAAAAACGTAAGAAAATCAGGATCGTCTTTAAAGAAGAATCGTACAGTGATGATTCCACGTCAATCAGAAACTTCATCGCACAGATACCAAAAAGATGGACTTGCCTGGAAGCGTCCGTCGACGATGATAACTATATATATATATATATATATATATATATATATATATATATATATATATATATATATATATATATGGAGAGAGAGAGAGAGAGAGAGAGAGAGAGAGATTATGCAGACAAATAAACAAATAAACAAACATACCAACACAGAAAACAAAGAACGTATTAGGCCCCATCGGGAAAAATTCGGACAGAAAAAAAGATGGCGTTTATCGGAAAATGACATCAACTAAGCTGAACGCATACAATGCGTTTGCAGTTAATCACGGCATAACAGAAGAATCAACGTAAATTAAAAAAAAAAGGAAAAAAAGGAGACACCAGAAGAAGTTCAATGGTGTTGACCGAAAGGCCAACGGTCCTAGCTCCAACTTAAAAAAAAAAAAATGCAATCAAAGATTAATCGCAAATATTCATACATGCATATAAATGATAACATACAGTGATATATATACACACAAAGACACATATACAATTTTAGAATTATAACTCGCCTCGCTGATCCCAACGTTAAATGAGTTTTCAAGCTCTCAAAAGAGAATCGTCAGATTTTGCGTTTGTTAAAATGTTTTAATGTAATTATTTACTTAAACTGTTTCATTTTATTTATTTATTCTGGAGTTTGTTATTTACAGTCATGGGACTCGGTGTAATGTTGGAATTCGTGAGATCAATTGTAAACTTTAGTGTTGCATCAGCTGTGTTTTATATATGGTCTATCCCTCTCTCTCTCTCTCTCTTTTCCCTCTCCTTCTCTCTTTCTCTCTCTCTCTCTATATATATATATATATAATTAGACAAACTTTAAACTTACGTTTTATGCTACAATGTTTATTTTTGTTGTAGTTATTTTGTCTTTTTGCTTATATCTTTTTTCAAAGTTATATCAATATACGAGTGACGTTTAAAAAGTAATGCCTTCTATTTTTATTCCACTCGAATGTATCAGATGGGAGTGAAAATCGCATTGTTATAATGACTGAACTTATGCATTCATCACCTGAACATAATGCTCCCTATCTTGGGTTGAGCATATCGGGAAGTGATATACAAACTGCCATTAGCGTATTAAGCGACGCTCTTTGTGTAAACAAATCGAGCGGAGGCATTTGGACGATGTCAAAACATCGTTAATTCATTACCCACACAGCAGCAGCCGTATAGCGCAATGATGAGAAGCCTTGACTGTCATTTTTGCGGTCGGGTTTCGATCCTGGCTTGAGGCAGTTGCTTGTCTAGCCGCACAGATGAGCTGTGAAGCAGCGAAACAGTACTATATGTGGATGACTGTTATATATATATATATATATATATATATATATATATATATACATATATGTATATATATATGTGTATGTATATATAACCATTTTCTTTTATGAAAATGGTTTTAATCAGTGAGTGAAACTCGATGTAATAGTTAACAGGATATCATAGACGATAGTGTCAATGACGATAGAGATCTGTCTTATCTTATCCAAACCGATTTCGTTTGCTCCCCACTTCCGTATGATGCTTTTGCCAAAGTCAGAAAGATGATATGACTGACACATTCGATCATATTCCATGCGGTGGATAACACAACTCTAATATTTTTTTACTCGTGTTGTATAACTGGGTTCTTTTTATTAGATAGGATGGGAACATATTTATTGATGAGGGGAAGATACATTTATACGTTTCTGGATTTCTGTGGATATTTCTTCTTAACACAGATAGCGAGGAGGGGTGTGATCAGTTCTTATAACACAGAAAAGGGGACAGTCATTACTTATGATAGAGGAGGGGGACACATTACTTAAGATGGGTTGTACAAAGTTCATTAATAATGATGATTTCTCATTTCATTCAATCTGGTAGAATGATAACACGAAGACGGCAGTTACAAAAATATGAGATGGTCTTTTATTCCATTTGACCGGTCGAAATGATGATGACATCCGTGAATTCAAAGTCGTTTCTACATGTTTAATGTTCTAACCCTTCGCTTCTAAAGGGGCCTTCCTCTGACTGCCTTTGCTGACTGCTCTCTTTGCCCGACTACCCCGACTGCCTTTTTCTTCGACTGAACTACCTCCTATATTGAAAATTCATTTCTTCCATGACGTCATAGTGTGTCTGTCAACGTGATCGACCCACGTGGCCTAAAAATGCGTGGTTCGGCACATGTTTCCAAACCATTTCTGCAGAAAAAGAATTCTCACTAACCTATTTTTCGACCTAACTTATTTTTCAATATGTTTTTAAATTGCTATTGTTCGTTTTTCTCTTGCTGACCTTATTTTAATTCAGTTTTCATAAAAAGAATTGAAAAATCAAAATTCCTTTTACAACAACATATCTAAACTATTTTATGTGAAACTGAACAATGCTAAATTACATTTCTGAACCTTGCTTACAAAGTTCAAATCTCGGTCTATTCTAATCTCATTTTCACTTCCCTAATGTTTTTCTTACTTAAAAGGGGAACCTTTCTTGTAACACTTGCATCTCCAGAGAAAGTTGATATTCCAAACTTTAATTAGCAAATTGTAGACTGGTTAGCATCCGGAAGAAAGACACAAGTAAATATTTAGTAAAGTATATTGAGCAGAAAATCCAATACAACAAACGAAGAGTGTAGTTATACGTCAGCCTGACTGCCAAGTGTGCATGACTTGTGCACAATCTTTGTAGTGTTTGTAATTCTTTATATTCCGTCGAGAGACACCTTGCTTCATAATAAGGGAAAAGTTCATTGTTATCTGTAAGATGGACGCCACAACACAGATTAAAGAAACAGATTTAGCACGTCACCGTTACTGATGTTACTAAAAAATTTCGATATTTTACTTATGAACTAAGTACATCTCTTCAAATGGTCAAATTATCAACTAAGTACATCTCTTCAAAATGGTCTTGAAATAACTGTTTTTTTTTTTGTAAACGAAATTTCAAAATATTTTTATTTACTTCATAAAATGTTGCAATATTTTTGAACTACTGAGAGGGTATGGTCACTCACAGTTCTTTATAAACGACGCTGCTAGGAACTGACGAATCAAATTAATTCACGTTCTACTACCGACCAATCGAAAACCAAAATTGCCCCATAAAAATTAAACCTTTTCTGTAACAACTTCTCATATGTTTTCTTCGCGTCAACACGGGAAGAATGTTTGGCTGTGTGGCTTCCAACTCAAGAACTGTCTACTGAGAACCAGTCACCTCCCAGGACTTGTAAAGAACAACTAACCACCGGAAACTGTTTACAAACTAAACATGGCGCTCAACTCAAGATAAAACATGTATAAAATGTATTTGATTATGCTGCTTTCAAACCTTTGAATTTACTCTAAATCTGAAAAGTATCCTCCTGTTACAGTAATGAAAAAATGTTTGAAATATAATGAAACGTCATACACATTTACACACGTGTTAATATGTAGAAATTTGGGACCCAACACGTTGTAGCAGAGTACGTCGCAAGGAACATAGGATAAGTAATATATCGACTCATTTTGTTGTAACAACGTCATTTATTTCCGAGTACTTTTTTACAAAGGGCTTCCCGCATATCAAAGTCCTGAGGCCACTCGAGGAAAATTATTAATGTGCTTATTGTAGTCACTATAGCAGTAGTCTAGCAACAGTTTGTGATGGAAATTTGGTATAATCAGATTATTTACGATGACGTTCAATACGAACTTGTTTACGTCGGATTTGGAGACGACAATATTGTAGTCAACTGGAAAGCTGACCAGCGGAACAAACGGGCAGTTCTAGGAGTGACGCTTTGTTAGAAGGATTCCAAGTTTAGATTTAGGCATCGATAGAGAGTGAAGGAATTCATTGAAAGTGATTTTGGTTAGACGAGTGTTTTTTTGTGAAAGATTGGCAAAGGGGGCCGTACATTTGAGCTCAGTCGAACCATGAAAATAACGACAGAGCAGAGTCAGACTAGCAACGTCTGTTCTGTTGGAAAGAGGTTGCAGAAAATAGAAAAAGGCATCGCTTACTAGATTATGAAGTCTGTTTTGAACTCTGTTAAGGCAGAATAGGATCCTCTGAGGAGTTTCTGCCTAGATGTCCAACAGTACTCTATCTTAGGACGTACTTGTCTCTTATACAGATAGAGAATTGCATCGACAGTGAGATATCTACTGGAACGGTAGAACGATCCCAGCATTTTTCCAGCCTTGCTGGATACAGGTTCGATGTATGTGCTCCATTTCAGATGAAGAGTGAAGGTCAGACCAAGAAGCTTGTCAAACCATGGAGCATCTCCGAGGCGAGAGCCGTTCATTTCAATAGGGGCCAGATGTAGGGCAGAGCGTTGATGATGGGAAGTGAAAAGCTTGGTTTTTGATGCATTAAAATTGAGCAGCCACCTATTTCCCAATTGAACCACGTACTGAAGATCAGAGAGGAAAGAATCAGAGAGATCTTGACCATTTCCAGCTTTTGAAGTGTTGCCATAGATGGTAGTGTCATAGATGGTAGTGTCATAGATGGTAGTGTCATATATGGTAGTGTCGTCTGCGTAAATGTTTACGAATGATCTAAGAATATGATTTAGGAAATCGTTGATGAAGATCAGGAAGATAGTTGGGTCCAGGATGGAAGGTTGAGGGCTGCCAGCATTAATACTATGAGCTTCTTATTTCTGCCAATAAACAACTATTTTATAAACCTATCAGAGAGGAATGACTTAATAATTGAGAAGACATTACCAGTTATTCCGTAGCTGGAGATCTTGTACAGTAGGCCTTTATGCCATATCCTATCAAAAGTTTTTGATATGTTAAGAGCAATTGCCTTATCCAAATTAAACGTGATCGCGCTCCTTCTCTCTAACCTATGTCCTCTCGAACGTGATCGTCTTCTCTAACGTTCTCTCTCTCTCCTTTTTATAGTCTTTTTCCATTTTCCTTACTGTGACGTCATTTCGCACACAGATCAGTATTTACATATCGCCACCATACTCGCATCCACGCTCTGATACAGTAGGACAATACTATAAATTCTCTATGAGCTGGCCGCACTTGGTTGGAACTAAACTGCGTCAGTCGCTTTATTGCAGATTAGTAACATATCAATATTTCACTAAATATACGTTACAAAAAAAAATGAAAATTGTATCATCAAATGACTGTTTCAAGGTTAGTTATTTCCCAAAATTTTATTCAAATTCATGCTATATTCACGAAGTTATAACATTTTATTTATTATCAAGTAATTTATACTGTCCATCGCTTTATTGCAGGTCTTTTAAAATGTCAAAAAGCAGGTGATTAACGGTTATTGAAAACGAAAGGATTGCTGATGGTCTCGCAGAAGGATTGTTCATCAAAGATTTAGCTATGGAGCTGGAAAGGGATCCAAGAACTTTGGCTTCATTCGTGAACAACCCCAGCACCAAATCCAGAAAGGATAAGGGAACCAGGAGAAACCTTTCACATCGTGATATACGGAAAATTCGTAAGGGAACTCAACCGAAACCCAAGCAGTACCAGTGCTTCCATTTTTCCAAGAGGTAGAATCGTTCCAAGATCCAAGCAGGCCAGATATAATGTGTTGAATGAGATGGCAAGGAACATCAAAACTATTTCAAGGCCTCCATTTAGCAAACAACAAAGGAAAAAACGATTGGCTTGGGCACAGAATTACATGAAAATGGATTTCCAACATGTCCTATGAGATTAAAAAAATGGTGGATATGGCGATAAATAATTCATTTATTTGTGGCTTAGCACCTAGTATGTGCGTTTTTTTTTATTATTCTTTAAGAGAAAAATATAATAAAAAATAAAGTTCTCATCATTAAACATTGTATTTTCGCCCTAATTCAACATTTAAAGAGATCTGCAATAAAGCGATGGATAGTGGAAATTTCTTGATAAAGAATAAAATGTCATAACTTTATGAATATCGCATGGATTTGAATAAAACTTTGAGAAATAACTAACCTTAAAACAATCATTTGATTATATAATTTTTATTCTTTTGTGACATATATTTAGTGAAATATTGATATTTTACTAATCTGCAATAAAGCGATTGACGCAGTTTAGTCTGTTTTTTGAAGGTTTATTCCTTTCACTGTGTTATTAACGGAAATATATTTTATTTCGCATCAGCTCCTCTTTCAAAATATGAGGTTGTTACAAAAAATAATGACCGCCTAAAATGATGCGTTTGAAAAGTCATTTTAGCACAAAATTTGTAGTTTATTTTAGGGTTATATACTAATTAATATTTGTAAATTTATTTATTTTCAGACAATTTTTTTTGGAAGCATACAGGGCTCTCAATGATGAATAATCCAAAACGTGACCATCGCCTCCTTATGTTTCATGAGTTCAAACTTGGACATAATACCTCCACAACTTCTGCTAATATCAACATTGGGAGAGGGGTCCACAACTTATCGGACAGTAAGAAGGTGGTTCCAAAAATTTCTATAGTGGAGACGAGAGCCTTGAAGACGAAGAAGGTAGAGGGCGAGCATACAGCCTTGACAACGAACAGTTACAAGCAGTTGTTGAGCAGAATCCTCGTCAAAGTGTTAGCGAAATGTCTCAGACACTTGGCGTCAGTACTGCAAGAGTTTCACGCCATCTACAGAGCATTAGAAAGGCGAAAAACTCTATAAATGAACCCCTCATGAGCTCAATGAGAATCAAAAACTTAGGAGATTTGAAGACTGCTCAATGTTTTTGTGCGAAACAGCAATGATCTTTTTCTGGACTGAATTGTCACGTGACGAAAAGTGGATCCTTTATGATAATCGTAAACAATCTGGTCAATAGCTTGATCGTGATGAGTCTCTCAAATACTTCCCACAGCCAAAGTGGCATCAGTAAAAGATTATGGTGACAGTTTGGTGATCTGCAATCGGTGTTATCCGCTGCATCTTTTTAGGAACCATTCAGAGTATTGCAGCAAAGATCGACTGCAATCAACTTCCCGAAATGCATGCTTCCTTGAAAAAAAAAAGAGGCCTGCCTTGGTGAATCGACGTGCTCCAATTCTGCTCCACTATGATGCGCGGCCACATGTAGCAAGATTGACTCTGCAGTTAATCACAGATTTTGGATACGAGACTTTACCACATCCTCAATATTCTCCAGACCTTTCGCCTACTGATTATCATTTATAAGTTCAAACTTGCATTTTAGCTCATTTTTAAATAGTAAAACGTTTCGGTCCAAAGAAGAGATGACATCAGCTTTCAAAAATTTTGAAGCCAATAACATTTTATCAACGAGGCATAAATAATATTGTAGATCGATGGAAGAGATGCATAGCTGTGCAAAGGTCGTATTTTTCTTAATTTTACCATTTCTATTGTTCTTTTTCAAGAATAAATGCTTGTTTCTGCAATGGTTCATTATTTTTTAAACAGCCTAGTACTTATCCCAGCTGAAAAAATGTTTTAAAATTACGAGTTTTGACATTAAATATTTCATAAATTATATGATCATATGATGATTTATGTCCCATTATTTCCCAAAAGGAACTACTTTCAAAAATTTCTGTTTCTTAATTAAGTCATCAAAATCGCATCAAGTTTCTTTTTACAAATGTTAGTAATATTTTAAATCCTAGAGTAGGAACATATATATATATATATATATA
>NC_136490.1:135117381-135154881 GCF_053919585.1 Euprymna scolopes | reverse complement strand
AGTAAATATCCACTAACGACGATTAATGACTTCCTAACTTGTGCAATTTTTGCAGATCTACCCCGAGTTCGAATGAAGACTGATCACGCGACATATAAGCTATTTTTAAGACGCGTCCTAACATTTCTATACGGAGTTTTGTCCATCTGCTTTGCTTCAGTTTGTAATAGTAAAATAAACCTTATTTCAGCAGCTCTGTAAGAAAATATCTGTCGACCGTTCTGTAATATTGATGTTTTAAATAGCATTTGGTAGAGGTACAGAAGTAGGGAACTCATACCCCCCCCAAAAAAGACATACATAATTTGTATAAAACATAAAGTGTGACTTGGTCGTTTGCTGGGGAAAGTAACTTGATTTGTCGTGCTACGGAGACGTCTCTTGGAAGATATGCTACCTCATGGAAACGGCAAGATAGAGCACGACAGCTTCCTGGTGAATAAATGATAAGCACATTCCCTTCAGTAAAGGTTTTATACCAAATTAATACGTCGCTTGCTTGACGACGACGTCTTTGGTCTGTTGTTGGTTTTTAAGCTTTAATCACTGGCAGATTTTTTGGGTCATTAATTCTTTCCAGAGAATTAATTTTCTGAGCTGGGATCATCAGCTAAAATGTGAACATTCCTAAAGGAGCGAACCGGCATGTTTTTTTTTTTTGTATAAAAGATATATAATTATTTTTTTTTAATTTTCAGCTTCAAAAGAAACACATAATTAAAACTGAAAGTTGACTGTGTTGGGGACCGACAGTCGACCCGCTATGAATGGAGTCCAAGTTTCAACTACTAAATATTTCCTCTTTTGATGACAGAAACAAGAGAGAGAAAGAGAGAGATAGAGAGAGAGAGAAAGGAGGAAGGAAGGAAGAGAGGGGGCATACATATGTATTAAAACACAAAGCGTGAGGACACGTTCTTCGTCATGTTTTAATCGCACCTTTTTTATTCTAAGTGTCGCCCTACGAAAACCATTAAAATCAAGCACAATGTCTCCTAATTTTAAGGAATTCCAGTTTGCTTCATCATGAAAAAATTTGTAAAATTTTTGTATTATGCTTTATTTGCATAAAATCTGTCTTCATGAAAACGAAGGCTACAATTGATGAAACGAAGTTTGTTGAGTGGACATTGGTGGACAAGTCAGGTATACATTGAATATTATTTCTACCAAATATGGTTGAATTGCAATAAGAATGCATTTGTGCTTATAATACCCACCTGAGAATTCTTCCTTCAAACTCCTCAGAATAACATTCACGCGTAATATGAACAAATACTTTGAGGACATTGCGAAGGCTGTTGCAAAGAATGTGGACTTCCTTTATCGTTTTAGAAGACTACTCACACCCGAGAGTATCCTGTACCACTACAAGGCCACCATTCGTCTATGCATGAAGTATTGCTACCACATCTAAGCTGGTGCATCTTCTGCTAATCTCTCAATCTTGGATAGGGTCCTAAGAAGAGTATCCAATATAGTAGGCCCAGCTTTGTCAACTAAGCTTCAACCCCTGTCCCATCGCCGCAATGTTGTATTCCTATGTCTGTTTTACAAGTATTTTAATGGAATATGCTCTGATGAACTCATTGCACCTGTCTCAACGTACATATCCCCGACAAACCGGCTTAGCAATAAAATCATACTCCTTCTCTGTTGAGGCCTCCAAATGCCAGAAAGCCCTGTGCCCTAATAGTTCCCTTTAGAATTCTCTTCTTGCTACCTGCTTCCCGAACTGTACTGATATGCAGAAGTTTAAATATAACGTACACCAACATTGTGTTCATTTTCCCTAAGCATAATCCCAAATAGTATCCCTTCACGTTCAAGTGGCGATATGCATTGTTTCATGTGAACGTGAGTAAAAATAAATAAATAAAGAAACATAAATAAATAAAAAATAAATATATAAATACATTGAAATATTTACAATAGGAAATGTATTTCGGTATTAGATAACCAAAAAGTAGTTGCGTTGTCGTAAAACAGACAAATTGAACTAAACCAAAGCATACTTTAGCATTTATTAAGTTTGTGGATGCTTTAATAGCGACAAAGGCTAAGGAGGGAAAACCGGGTTGGAGCACTGCAACACATTTCCGGCAACTCCAGCAGCCACGCTGGCTCCGACCATATTGGCTTACCTTTCTGTAAACAACGCCCAGAGAGGGACCTTGATAACTGGGCAAACCTAGGTCTACTTATCACCAACCCACACCTTAATCCGGAGAGGCAACTCCAGATTTGACTTTATAGCCACAGCAGACGCCGCAGAGCAGGGTTGGATCAAATACTGACTTTTAACAATTGAAATACAAATACAAATACTTTCGTTAAGGTTACCAGAAATACAAATACAAATACAAATACTTTTATTCCTAACTCTAAAAATACAAATACAAATACAAATACTAACGCTAAAAATACAAATACAAATACAAATACTTTTATTCCTCAATCTCAAAATACAAATAAAAATACAATAACTGATTTAAACAATCTGAAAATATGCGAAGAAAAGAAGAAAAAAGAAGAAATATTTCCTTCCAAATTTGACATCTACATTACACTCTATATCATGTCCTCATTGCATTTTATCATCATTAGAGCTCTGAAAGTTTCCGGGCCAAGTTTGGCTCGCTCTGGGGTATAAAAATTACCAGCCTTGCTGAAAACTCTTTCAGATGGTGCCGATGTTGCACAGCACCCTAGAATATTTCTGGCGAAAGGCTTCAAAATCTTGAAGCTCTTGTTTTCCCGCCAGTACCTCAGTGGGTTGACGTCAAAAGCCAGAACGCATTCTTCTAAGTAGGAATCGAGTTCTGCCTTTACCGCTGTAGTGTCGCTTATTGATGGACTTACATTTAGCTTCCCAGCTGGTGGCATGTAGGCAAAAAGACGAGGGCGTTTTGCATTCATGTCAGCCTCGTCTTGATTTGTGTTCACGGTCATGAAAAACTTCCTCTCTTGAGCTGTGTTCTTCAAAGACAACTGAGTTGACTGCGAAATAATTAGGTCCACAATCTTCGAAATATTTTTATTTTTCATTTTTTCACATGACAGCCATGACAGCTTAAACCTGGGGTCCATGACAGCTGCAGCAATGACATCAGTCCTATCAAGAAACGGATGCAATCTCTTTTTGATAGAAGACTGTAGTGCATTAGCCAAGTTTAAGCAGTAGGTTGGTTTACTTTCCATGAATAGTTTGAGGCTGTGTTCAAGGCCAAATACAACTGGTGCAACGCAAGAAAGTGTCACCATGTTTTCTCCTTCCACTTGCGACATTGCCTCTTGGAATGGGTCCAAAATTTGCACCACTTCTTTTAGCATTGCTATTTCCACTACGTTCAATTCTCGTATGTTCTTGCACGATCCTAGGAGACAAATAGCTGAGTTGACGCCATTGACATCTTTGAGAACTGACTAAAGCATAGTCAGTTGAGAGTTCCATCTAGTAGCATTAGCAGCCTGCAGTGAAATCCCAATATTTTCCAAGAACGGTGCTGCCACAGTAGATCGCCGTATTGCAGCTACAATACTACAGCACTTGTGTATCACAGTTGCAATTGCGCTGCATCTGACACTGGGATCATTGAAGGCATCTCGTATGCAGATTTGTTGTGTGTGTGCAAAGCAACTGGACCGATCCGGTGGAAGAAGGGCAAGGACTTCATTCAGATCAAGTTCTTCCAAAATATCAAGTTCTTCTTCCAAAATATCAATGTTATCTATGTCTCCATTTTCCTTGATACTTTCATTTTTCACTTCATTTCCATATAATCCTGGTAGACATATATCAAATGCTCTCACCATAGACGAAGCATTGTCTGCAACCACTTTCCTCACTTTGCCACGAATTCCAAATTTAGTCACTACATCCTCATATGCTGTAGCAATGTGTCTATTAATCCAAGATAGTTAGAAAATCTATAATTATTGACTTTTAATTAAACTTTTGGGACTACTCAGGAAAAAGTATATGAATACTTAAAAATATTCATTTTAAATACAACTTTAAATAGCTATAGTTATAAGTTTTCAAATTTCTATAAATTGAAAATAAATTAATTCAATTAATTTCAAAACACTACTTTTAAAGAATTTCAAACGAAAAATACAAGAATTAATTATTTCAGAGGAAATATACTCAGTGACCTAATTGGCAGGGACAAGGCGCCAGCACTAAAAAATGTCCCCAAAATGGTTTCATACTCAACTGTGAACTCTTTGAAAGGGTCCATATAGACATTTAGTAAGTAACTGTGAAACCGGATTAAACATTTAGGTGTGAGATTCGCTTAGTGCGAGAGGGTGTAAATCCATGAATGGGAGTGGGAGGTCAAAAGTTTTTTTTTTAAATCTACAAGTTTAGACACCCAAACAACTGTTTAAATTACTTTATTATAACTTTTTCTTTAATAATCCATATTTAATAAATATTTATATAAAATTATCCGAAAAAGGCCAAATTTGAAGCATAAATTTGAAAAAAACAAACAAAAATTTTGAAAGCCAAACTGCTTCAAAAAAAGCCAAATTCGCGAAATTTGGCCTTAAAAAAGCCAAGCTGGCAACCCTGAATTGAAGCTACTTGACTCACAGACTTATCGTCACTCAACTAGCAGCAGCGTGTGTGACTGGAAGTGGACAGGGCTGGTAGACTGGTACACGTACGCAACATGTATGTGAACAGGGTTGGATCAAATACTGACTTTTAACAATTGAAATGCAAATACTTTCGTTTAGGTTACCAGAAATACAAATACAAATACAAATACTTTTACTCCTAAGTCTAAAAATACAAATACAAATACAAATACATTTATTCCTAAATCTAAAAATACAAATACAAATACAATTATATAAATATTGTATTTAAATACAATTGAAATACAAATACGATTGTATTTGATCCAACCCTACCGCAGAGCAACAAACTAGACGCAGAATGTCATTGTCTCACTCGGTTAGGTCCCTTTCGACTACAGGCTACCCATTTTATCTAAATATTAATTAACTTGTCCGTATGTCCAGTGCCATAAATAACCATCATCATTGTAAATTAATTAATTAAATTAATGAGAAACGAATTACCTCCCTTTATAGTCGCTCTTTATCGGTTAAAAATCATTAAAACCATTTCTTCTCCAAAAAGTTAAAAAAAAAAAAAAAGATAGCTGTCTGTTTACGGTTTTAAATTGTCTATTTTATTTCATAATAATAAAAAAGTCATGTTAAGAGAAGACTGTAAGCTTTTTATTATATATTCTTTTTCTTTATAGTTTCTTTTAAATGAAAAATATGTTCAAGTGAATTGACATTTGTTCCTTCATAATTTTTTCAATTCACTTCTTTGGTCTCGGTAAGTTAATTCTTCATGACTGATACATTTTTTTTATTTTTGTTACTAAACAGAGTGGCCCTTTTTGGGGAGCTAGTTTCCCCCACATTAAAAACCGACCTTATGTCTAATTTCGCCCTCGTGAAGAGACAAAAAAAAATATGCTATTTTCCCCCGGGAAACGTCGGATGGTTCATCTAATAATCAATACAATCTTACCCCTTATAAACTTTCAATTTATTATTTACGTATTTTTTTATATTGACAAATTAATGATATGTTCTTGTTGAGGAAATATTTTTGTAGGTAAACAACGAATAACAGATGTAATGTAGTCGTCTATTGCTCTCTAACGGAACCAACACATTATATGTAGACTTGATCACAAAGAAAAAAAAACGAAAAAAAAAAAAAAACGCCGAGACATTTTCTCTTGGTGAGGAAAAAAATCTATTTATTTTGTCATTTCACGTAATCAAAACAGCTTGTATCACTATAGGATACCAGTTTTACAAAGTTCGACTTTTCTTAGGAACAGAGAAAAAGGGCCGACTTTCGTGTTCGCAGACCGTCACTGGCCAACCTGTCAGCAGCGGTTTCCGCTTCCTTCTCTTTATTTTTTAGTTGTTCTCTACGTAATTTGTCAAATTGTTCCACTTTCGTCTTTTTCGATATTGATCCATATATATACATATATATATATAAGTCCTCGCGCGAAAGAGCAGGACACAAAATGTTTTAAATAATAATAATAATAATAATAATAATAATAATAATAATAATAATAATAATAATAATAATAGAATAACAATAACAAAGACTTTCGCTGGCGAGGACTACTATTGACCGTACCCATTTATACAGTCTTTTTGAAATTTTCATCTCTATTTTTCTCGTTATGTACTCAATATTTGTTAATGAAACATATATGAAATATGTTCTTTATTAAATTTTAAAGATTTTCTATTCTGAAAGAAGTTTAAAAAAATTTAATTTAAAAAGTTATTTTAAAGTTTTTGTTAAAAAAAAATCAGATTTTCTCATTATTCAGACCTGTATTACACAGAGGGGGTTGCAAAAATGGGTTGTGGTGTGAGGAGAAATACAATCTGAAACAGAGCGAATATTCAGACCTATAATAATACAAAGAGGGGGGTTGCAAAATGAGGTGTGGTGTGTGGAGAAATACAAACTGAAATAGAGAGAAGAGAGTTTTAAAATATAATCTTAAAAAGATAAGATATAAGTTAGAAAAGCATTTCATTCAAGGCATGAAAATTGTAAAACAAAATGTTTTTACTATAGGCTTTAAAAATAAAGGTACAAGATTCAATTTGAAATTTATTTATCTTCAAAGTGCACTTTTATAAATTTTACAAAGTAAGATATAAAAATTTGATTTAAATTGAATCAAAAAATTACCTTGGATTTATTTTATGTAATGTACATTTTGTTGCAATTTAAAAACATTATCTTTTATCTAGCAATTAATGATATAGATAAAAAATTTTCAATGATTTTTTTTAAATAGTGCAACAGAATGTACATTACATAAAATAAATCCAAAGTAATTTTTTGATTCAATTTAAATTAAATTTTTATACCTTATTTTGTAAAATTTATAAAAGTGCACTTTAAAGATAAATAAATTTCAAATTGAGTCTTGTACCTTTATTTTTAAAGCCTATAGTAAAAACATTTTTTTCAACAATGTGTGTGTGTGTGTGTATTATTATTCATCGGACTACTGTTCTTATCTTGAGTGTGATTTTCACAATGTTTCGGTCGATATAACCTCCGACCATCTTTAGGTGTATCTTGTCGAACTCGGGAATGTTTCGGTCGAACTGGGAAATTTGGACGAAATTTCTAGCGGAACCCTTTATTTACTTCACAGGGGTAGCGTGCTCTTGTTCCGTCAGCAATGACTAGATAGAGGTCCTAAGTAATTCGCAAATGTATATTTCGGTCGCCCACACTGAGGATTGAACCTTCAACCTTCAAGAGAATATCACTTTTACAATTGATTTTTCCCAGTACTAGTGGTTGGAGTACTGGGAAATATCAATTGTAAAAAGTGATATTCTCCTGAAGGTTGAAGGTTCAATCCTCAGTGTGGGCGACCGAAATATACATTTGCGAATTACTTAGGACTTCTATCCAGTCATTGCTGACGGACCCCCCCAATCCCTAGCGCTGCTCTGCTACTTTTAGTTTCGGAGGAAAGACATTTTAAAAATATGGAGACATACAGACATATAACTTTATATATATATACATAATCTATATATTTGTGTATATACATTATGTATATAGGCATACATTATATATATATGTATATATATATATGCATGCATTATATATATATATATGCATGCATTATATATATATATATGCATGCATTATATATATGCATACATTATATATATGCATACATTATATATATATGCATACATTACATATATATGCATGCATTATATATATGCATACATTATATACATATGCATGCATTATATATATATGCATAAATTATATATATATACATGCATTATATATATATGCATACATTATATATATGCATGAATTATATATATATATGCATGCATTATATATATATATATGCATGCATTATATATATGCATGCATTATATATATATGCATGCATTATATATATATGCATACATTATATATATATGCATACATTATATACATGTATGAATGCATTATATATATATGCATGCATTATATATATGCATGCATTATATATATGCATGCATTATATGTATATATATATGCATACATTATATATATGTATGCATGCATTATATATATATGCATGCATTATATATATATATGCATACATTATATATATATGCATACATTATATACATGTATGAATGCATTATATATATATGCATGCATTATATATATGCATGCATTATATATATGCATGCATTATATGTATATATATATGCATACATTATATATATGTATGCATGCATTATATATATGTATGCATGCATTATATATATGCATGCATTATATATATATGCATACATTATATATATGTATGCATACATTATATATATGTATGCATGCATTATATATATATGCATACATTATATATATGTATGCATGTATTATATATATGCATACATTATATATATATATATGCATGCATTATATATATATATTCATGCATTATATATATATATGCATACATTATATGTATGTATATATATGTATGTATATATATGCATATATATACATTATATATATGTATATTCACGTATACATATGTATATACATTGTATATGTATGTACATTATATATATATATATATATATATATGCAAACATTATATATATACCTATACACACACACACACATATATATATATGCATACATGTTTGTATATGTTTGAGTACGTCATGCTTACGCCATATCCAAATGCTAACGCGATTATTATTACACAGATCCATCATGGAAAATCTTAGAAAGAAATTAGAGATTTTTTAAATAAAAACAAACAAAACAAAACAGATGAGTCCTAACATTACGAAGCGAAACAAACCATTTCGCACTTCACTTCAAAATCAACTTCTACATAAGCTGCCTATTTCATCTGATCATAAGGAGATGAGTCACAAGAAACACCAGGATAAATTATATATGTTAATTATTCTAACACGATCGTTTAACCGGGGAGAGTTACTTGGTTGAGAAACGTCCTGCGTACGGTAACACGCTCCCCGGGTGTTAGACACGATCAAACAATATCAAACGATTTCATGGACGATAGAAACATCAACGGGCTGGTATGAGCCTCTTCTTGAGTCTTTTTTTTTTTGCGTCGTTACGGGCAGCGTTTCTATTGTAAATGACAAGATCACTTGCTGAAATTTAATGCTTGTGCAAAAGAGCGGACAAGGGCATTTTTTTTTTTTAAATAAAAATATAATTTATTAAAATAGAATACGTATTATATACGTTTGAAGCCAAAACAGCGCATTATTACAAAATAAACTGACATTTATTTTGTTTGAAATTCATATTGAAATATATTAGTCCGCAATAGATTTCAAACAAAATAAATGTCTTTTTATTTTATAATAATGCGTTGTTTTGGCTTCCAACGTATATAATACGTATTTTATTTGATTCAAACTCAACCAACGCCTCTAAGGAACAAAAATCTTAATATAATTTATTAATTTATTTTATTGCAAACTATTATTCTCAGCTTATTTTTTAATTGTTGTCTCACGACGTTTCGGCCAACTATTCATTTGGCGTGAAACAACAACTACAAAAATGATGAGGATAATAGTCCGCAATAAAATAAATTAATAAATAATAATCATCTCAATAATGAATTTCAATTAAAATAAAAATATAATTCTTTTAATTATTACTGGATGAGTATATTTAGTTAAAACCCGTTGAGTCCCGACGTGCGCAATCAATGGCGTACGCAGCTGAACTCTTTAAGCGTTTGTCGCTCACAAGATCCAAGCTTCGACTGTTTAAAAGAATAGAATTATAGTTCAGTTCTCCTCTCTTTCTTCATTGAGAGAGAAAGAGAAAGAGAGTGCAAGAAAGAAAGAGAGAAATATACATAACACTTAAACATTGTTTAGTTTTTGTAGGTCTTGATGACGAGTTCTTTTGGGTTTGACCTTTTGAATTCTAAGGTCTTAGATCATTTTGACTTGATTAAATATTATAAACAACTGTCACTCTTGGCTTAAATCATACCTGATTGACAACAGTTATTGAAGCCATCATGTTTTTTTTTCAATAATAACCTATTTTTTTTCAATAATAACCTTATTTTTTTCAATAATAACGCCTTTCTTTCTCGCCTCTCCATGAGCACAGACAGACACAAGTTAGGTATAATGTTCATTAATACAAAAGACCCCCATCAAAAGGGAGCTTCTTTATTGTAATATATTGTACCGTGCTGAAAACTTAACATTATTATTTAGAAATTCATTCTTAATATGGGGAGGGAATAGTGGTTTGTAACTATTCTATATTTTCACTTAGCAATTTAATAAAAACAAATATCTTAAAACTTGAAAATACTATTTAAGAAATAGTGCCGTACTGTAAGTTCATAAACACTACATTAAAAAAAAAAATTAGAAAACGGATGCAATTTTTTTTTATTAAATGAGTAAGATCATTTTTTTCTTTTTCTGAAACTTTCATAGGAAAAGACTTAGTTATTTTTCTGTCCATTTCTTATTGGTGGCGTGAACCAGACGCGTCGACCCCTCGTGTAGAAAGAAAGGTACACGTCCAGTGTGATTGACAGTTACCGTAGGTCTTTATCGATGCGGGTTGCGTGGTTAGTGTGAAGTTTTAATATAAAGATTTTGTCACATTTTTTTGAAACATAGTTTCTTTTTCTAATAGTGATTTTTTATGGAAACTTCGTTAATAAAACAAATGTTCATATACAAAAGACAGCGTTTTTTTCTCATCATTTTTTGTTGGTAATATGAAGAAAATATAAACCTTCCCTTTTTTACAAAGAAACTACCACTTATCAAGGCCCGGAGGCCACTCGAGGATAAGGGTTAAAGAGCCTACAGTGGTCATAAAGGATATTATCATAGTAATCGTTAGAAGTGTCAATTTGGTAAATTGGATTACATAAAGGGAACGGCTTATCACGAACTTGTTTACATTAGACTTGAAGATGGCCGTATTTTAGTCAGCTGGAAAGCAGGTAAATAGAAGAGAGTTACATAGACGTGTAGTTCTTAGAAAGAAACTTTGTTCATGGAATCTACGTTTGGGTTTAGGCACAGATAAAGAATGGGGGAAATTATTGATAGTGTTTACAGCCAAATGAGTGTTTCTCGTGAATGTTTGGCGAGGGGAGACCATAGATTAGAGCTCAGACGAGCACTTGCCATGAAAATAACGAAAGAAACAGAGACAGGCTCACAATGTCTCTTCTGTGAGAAAGAGGTTGCAGGGAAGAGAAAAGGGCACCGCTCACTAGGCTACGAAGTCTATTCTGAACTCTGTCAAGGCAGGATAAGTTCTTCCTAGCAGCTCCTGCCCAGCTCTGTGAATATGTTTCTTTAACAACGACAGTTTCAGAAAAAGAAATGATTTATTAATTTAATAAAAATATTATTCGGTTTTCTACATTTTCAAATTAAACTTGTCAAACGTTTTCAAAAATGTGATCAAGTTTCTCTCTTAATCATTACTACGGCTATGACAAGAGCATATTTTTTCATTGTTTTGACTCTCGTGCAAGTATCCGACACAGTTAGACACAGTTAATAAATCGAGAACCATATCACTCTATATAAAAGTATATAAGATATTAACTGATATATACTCGAGAGTCAAAATAATGAAAAGAATATTCTCTTGTCATTGCCCTAATTATGACATTCCATTATACTTGAACATTTCTAAAGATTTAATTACAAGAGTGAAGCAACCGTAAAATCTCCACGGCTCCTGCTAGTTAATATCATTAGCATTGCATCAAACATACACACGCGTGCGCACGCAACACATATTTGGTTTATAGAGAATTTGTTTGAAGGAAAATTACTTCATGGATCAAAGGTCATACACATATTTAAGCACGTTGGTATCGTTACTTTTTTTCATGTCTTCGTACGGTCTGGCCACCTGGTTTTCTTACTCGACTACGACGACGAAGATGACGACGACGAAGATGACGACGACGGGGTTAATGGCGGCCATGAACAGATGTGTGGGTTTCAGACGATTAAACACGTATAAATCATTGCACTTTTCCCTACTTTGTCACTTTAAAAGAGAAGTCAAGTGTTTTTTAAGTGATACTCACTTGTACTTTTGCCTCAGAGTTCCGACTCTATTTAGGATAAAGGCGGCGGCAATCATCGCTCTGACTCGCTCTTCGTTAGCTATTTCATCGATACAAACAACTTAGCGTTTTTTTTTCAGGACTTTTTCTTTTGTTTTTCTTTCTTTCTATCACTCTTTATTTTCACCCTTTCTTTACTATTTTTCATTCTTCTTTTCGTTCTTTCTTTCCTTCTATTTCTTTCATTTTTTTTGTATATCTTCTTTTCTCGTTTTTGCTCTCTATCGTATTTCGTGTTTTCATTTTTTCTCTCAGTCTTTCTTTTTTTTTCATCTATTCCCCCCCCCCACGCCTTTGATTTTCTATATTCATTCCTTGTACATTTTTTTTTACACAGTGATCACCACTTATCAAGGCCCGGAAGCCACTCAGGGATAAGGGTTATTGCATGTACATTACGTTAGTGTGGATATTTGATGAAGTGTTTAATTAAGGGGGCGGTTCATTAGGAATTTGTTAACATTGGACTTGAAGACATTCAAGTTGTAGTCCGGAGGGAAGCAGGCAGACGGAACAGAGTTCCACAGGCGTGCAGTTCTAAGAAAGAAGCTTTGTTCATGGAATCCGCGTTTTGATTTAGGCATATGCATTATAAGGACCTTGTCATCAGAATCGCCCGGTCGGGCGATTTTGCAGAATACGCGGGAAGGTGCCGAATGAATGTTTCGTGATTTAGTTATCGCGCAAACGCTGAACAATTTTGTTATTGAAAAATATATTTCTGTAATAAGAAGCTAATAAGATAATAATCCAATAAAAAACGAATTAAAAAATGATAATAAAATCCTTGAATAATTATTAGACAATTCTTTGAAACTTTATTAAATTAAAATTTGATAAAAAACAACAACAAAAAACATATTGTAAAGTAAGTTTCATGAATATTTTATATTTTTTTAATAACAAACAACTGGTATCAAACAATAGTTTTGATTTTTTAATATGATTTTTTAATGATTTTCTTATGATTTGTTTTTGTTCAAATCAAGATAAATAGTTAGACATTTAAAAAATAATGAAACAATGATAGTAAATAGATGTTTTCGCTGTGATTTTTTTGAATTAGGAGTATTCAGCATTTAGGCAGCTTCCGGTGTTTTCCCAAAACCACTCGGACGATTCCGACGATTGTTATAAATAAATAAATTGTTATATCTTCAAGTCCAATGTTAACAAATTCCTAATGAACCGCCCCCTTAAGTAAACACTTCATCAAATCTCCACACTAACGTACTTGCAATAACCCTTATCCCTGAGTGGCTTCCGGGCCTTGATAAGTGGTGATCACTGTGTAAAAAAAAAAAACAAAAAAAAAACAACACTTTTTTCTTTCACTTTCATCAGTTTCTTATTTCGGATACATCTCGTAATATTTACTGTGTTTTTTTTACTCTTTTGTAGGGAAGAGTGTCCTTATTTAGGGACGCTGGCTTCTCAATCCCACTTTTCGATCCTGGTGTCACAACTCTCGTAGTAAGAGAGAGCTAAATACTATTCATTTCAATGTCAGTTGTTGCCACTATGTGTTTTTTTTATTAATAACGGTTATCATTTTAATTTCACAGTTCTTTCTTTCTTTCTTCCTTTCTTCTTTCTATGTTTCTTTTTTCCCCTTCTTTCTTTTTCTTTTGGATAATTCCTCCTACTTTTTCATTAATTCAGTTTTCTTTTTTCTTTTTATTTCCTTTCTTTCTTTTTTCTTTTTTCTTTTCTTTCATTCTACATCGTCTACATTGTCCTCCTCCACCCAAAAATTATCCACTTATTATTTGATTATCCCTTTATTCAAGATTTCTTCTTAATCTTTTTTTTTGTTACTTTTTCAATTTTTCTATGAGTTAAAAAAAATTCTACTTTTACAAAACACGATTTCTCGCCTTCTCCACGCCGATTCTGGATATTCCGATCGCAGAAACGTCTCTCCCATTGTCAATTTAATTATTACCATTCTTTGTATCGTTGCCGTTGGTTCATTCCTTGTTTTCTGTTCGTATCTGTTGTCCTTCATCTTGGATGGTTTCACGCTTATGCATAAGAACGCAACCACACTTTGTGGTCGACAAGACAACGTACTATATCACTATATATTATTTATGTGAGATCGAGACAAGGCTTTTGTTAGCAAACATACACACACACACACGCTCACACAGGTATATAATTATGAATAATAAATAATTATTTTATATGCCTACAGACACTAATGTTTCATGCGCACACAATCTTCAGTGCATGAGATGATCAACACTAGTTGAAAGATTCGAACCCCGTAACAAAGCCACCTTTAGCTGCATTAGCAAGGAACATACCTCAAAGACCAAAAGTTGCCTTGTTCGCCTGTCTGCCTGTCTGTTTGAGAAACGGTCTCTAGCGAACTGCTCTGTCAATATTTGGTTTATATACTTAAAACTTGATGAATAGGGGATTCGGATCCGTGGAAGAAATTCGATTGTGATTTTATCTGGTAAAAATAACTGCTAAGTGATGAAAATTTAAAAATTTGAACAGGGCAGGCATAAGTCGACTCAATGTGTATCATACATGCATGCGTAAATATACATTGTGTATATGTATTTTTGTGTGAGAGTGAAAGAGAGAGGGAGAAAGACAGAAAGAGGGAAGAGGCAAAAGGTAGATTTGTGTGGCAAAAATTTTATATTAAGGATGACTTTTTTAATAATCACGTTATTATTTCAGCACGGAACATAAACTGCACTAGTGTCATTATTAATTCTATTAATGTACTATTGCATTACGTTTCAAATCCTCATTCAGGCAGAGTAGTGTAGTATCTGTTCTGTTGTTAAGGAAGAACCCTCCCAGGAATTAGCATTTCCTCAACATGAATTTGTCACAATTGGTTGTTCATTAACTCAACATTTACATTATATATATATATATATATATATATATATATATATATATATATATATATATATATATATATATATAAGATAAAGCTGAATTTGTGTGTGTGTGTGTTTCTGGCCACGAATATGCTCCTATATGGTTGAGTATTTAAAAAAAAACTGATTACATATAATGATAGAAGATGTATCGAGACACAGGAATGGGTATGTTTGATCTGGCAGAATGGTGGTTCATTAAAATTGTGGGGTCTGCGCCCGCGCCTGGTCCACAAAGTATAGAAATAAAAAATTTAAAAATGAAAAAAAAAAAAACGTTTACAAGTATTTTTGATATAGATGTAAATAATAATACTTTGATAAGTATGTTTTAACTTAAATAGGGATGGTGTAATAAAATTGTGGGGTCTGCGTGCGCGTCTGGCCTCAATAGAATGGAAATAGGCACAAACTTTAATAAAGACTTTTCATATTTATCTGCGTAAGTATACTTTGATAATTATGTTTCAGTTTGAAGAAATATGGGATAATAAAATTATGGGGTGTTCGTTCGCGCCTGACCTACATATAATGGAAATATGTCACAAAGTTTAACAAGGTTTTTTAATATAGATCCACAGATATTGTGATAAGAGCTCGAAAAGAAGATATTTTTTGCTATTATTTAAAGAAATAAGAATAACTTTTTTCTATCGAATATTTATTATTAATAATTATATTTGTATGCATCAACATGGAATAATGATTTTTGATCAGCTCGATTCTATTGTTGTCATTGTTTTCCACAATTCATTCTCGCATCAGCTACAGAAGAAACCTTACATCCAACAGCGAATTTGAAACCAACTTCGAATTTGGCACACCATGCTTGTCATTCGCCATTTTCACCTTTTTGCAATAAATAGCTGGCAGCTTGACTCTTACCCCTTTTAAGCCAGTACACGTTATAGTCTGTTTACTTAGAATAAGTGCTTTATGCCAAATTGATGATTCAATATGGTTATATTTGTGCACGTTTTTGCGTTAAATAATATTCCCTATTAATCCCAAACGGAAGGATAGCATAATAATCAATCAATGCGTGAAAAAGTTATAGCCCATTGACTTAATACGACTGCTTTATGTCAAACTGATGGTTGTATATGGTTACATTTGTACTCATTTATTGCATTAAATACTAATCTCGTTAATCCCTATTAATCCCTAGCTGTGGCTCTAACGGATAATAACAAACTTAGTTCGCTTCATCTTATCATTATATATATCCAAACAAAATTTCGGCCAGATCGGTTCAGTAGTTTCCGGCAAAAAATGAGAGTAAATAATGTATTGTGGTGTCGAATCTCTATTAATCCCTATTAATCCCCATTCATCCCTATTATTCTCTCTTAACCCCTATTAATCCCTATTAATATCTATTAATCCCTATTAATATCTATTAATCCCTATTAATCTCTAACTATGGATGAAACGGACACCACAATACTTTGTTCATTGCAACTTATCATAACAAAAGTCCATACAAAACTTCAGCCATATCGGCCGAGTGGTTACATAGAGAAAGCGAGAGAGAGAGAGAGAGAGAGAGAGAGAGAGAGAGAGAGAGGGAGAGAGAGAGTAAATGTGGTATTGTGATGGCTAATCCCTATTAATCTTTAACTATGCATAGAACAGATACCATAATACTTCATTCGCTGCACTTTTTGTATGGCTCTTTGCCCATACAAAATTTTCAACCAGATCGGCTCAGTAGTTTTCAAGAAAACTGAAACGGATAGATAAACTAAAAGAAATTTAATATAAATATAATGAAAAAAACCCAGCTTATATAATTATTTGAAGAGAAACGATGCAATTGTGATTATTCAAAGATGAGTTGCTATAACGAATAGAAATTTTGTGATAGAATAAAAATGGGCGCCATTTTGAAATCGTCGTGTCAATATCAGTCTAAATCAAGTGAAGAGTCGAATCGAACATAAATGGTGTTTAAAATGGTTCCCTATCAATATCTGTAAGCCAATTTACGGAATTTTACCCAACCGTGTTGATTATTTTTTTTTTATAAATATATCAGCCAATCAGGTTGATTGTCATTGAAAACTTTTGTTCTGGGAAAATTGCTGGTAAATATTGCGGTGGCTGTAAAACGAGGACATTTTACACAGTTGATAATCAGCAAAATATACAAAGACGACGAGCGAAACATAATTTGAATTATCGTCTGCTGCTTTCGACAAATTCAGTCAACAAGCAGAATTGATTAAACCATTCTAGTCTGCTTTTTAATGAGACTCACCCCCCCCCCTACAAAAAAGAGAGAATCTTTTATCTGGTTTTGTTAATTTGCAAAATGTGCGTTTTAGTTAAGATTAGTTCGGTATTAAACGAGGTTTATCAAGCTAATATTAAGAGCCATAACCATTTTTGAAAATTCGAATGGTATATATTATTTCCATGGCAAGTGCTCGTCTGAGCCCCAATCTCTCGTCCCTCCTCGCCAATCTTTCACGAGAAACACCCGTCTGGCTGAAACTACTGTCAATAATTTTCCCCACTCTTTATCTGTGCCTAAATCCAAACGTAGATTCCATGAGTAGAGCTTCATTCTTAGAAGTGCACGATTGTGAAACTCTCTTCCCTTCGCCTGTTTCCCACCTGACTACAACTTGGATGTCTTCAAGTCCAACATAAGAGCATGTATACATAAAAATATACATATATATATATATAGTATTGGAAGCTTTTTCAGTTAAAAACTATTAAAAATGTTTTATAAAAATTCAAATTTTGTGTCCTTTGTTGGAAAATTATTTTGTCAGTGAGTTATTGAACCTCCTGCAATCACTGAACACATCTGCCTTTACGAACTAACAATAGTTCTACGGTTTTAGGGATCATCAATAGTTTACCATGGAACACTGTTTCAGGGATTTAAAAACAAAGCAGTATATTAAATAACGGCTGCCAAGCAGAGTTGATCAAACACCACCTCCTATGCATAAAAAAATAAAATGTTCCGAATAATGGATCCAGTTTGTTTGTTTGTATATATATATATATATATATATATATATATATATATATATATATATATATATATATGTGTGTGTGTGTGTGTGTGTGTGTGTGTGTGTGTGTGTGTGTGTGTGTGTGTAGTTACATAGGTTTTACGACAAATACCTCATCTCTTCGCCTTGGCATGCATATTGTAAATTTAAGCTCAATTTATCAACGTCTAAAGCACAACTGACCCCCCCCCCCCAGTTACTACAAATCCTAATAACACAAAAACAATACATACCGAAACCAACTGTAAAAACTCAACATCCTACAATTAATAATATAATACTGAAAGGGGGTTCAAGACCATTGTCAAGATTTTACCTATAAAAACTTTAACCTTGCTTCACGCCAGTCATATATTTTCCCTCCTCTTAAATCGACAATGGTCTTGAACCCCTTTTCAGTTTTTGGATTTTTAAATCTTCTTGCCTGATGAGATCAATTATGATTGAAACGCCCTGCATATCATAACAATGTATGACTGTATTTACATAAATAATAATAATAATAATAATAATAATAATAATAATAATATATATATATATATATATATATATATATATAGCTAGAAACAACATCTACGTAAATCGTGATATATCCGAACAGTCACAGAGGTGGACGAGAGTTAAGAGTTTAGGCTTCTTACCATGGGACCCGATTTCGAATTTCCCTAGATTCAGCCACTCTGATGAGTCGTAGACAACGAAACATGTGTCAGTGGATAATTATATTTAATATATATATATATATATATATATATATATATATATATATATATATACATATTTGCCAAGATCTTTGCAGCTAATTCTACCCTATGTGACGAAGGCCATCAACTCCCTGTATTTCCTCTTATAACAGAAAATACGCTATGCAACATACAAATATATGTGCGTGAGGTCGCCAAGCTAATCAAGAACCTTGATTCCAGTAAAGCAACTGTCTCTGACGGTATTCCAGTTATAGTGCTGAAAAAGCTCCAACCAGAACTTGTTCCCATACTTACAAAGCTGTTTAAGCGTTGCCTTAAGGAGAAGTGCTTTCCAACACACTGGAAAACCTCATCAGTATGTCCTGTATTTAAGAATTCAGGTGAAAAGTCATCTCCCTCTCAGTACAGACCAATAAGTCACCAGTGTGTCATGAGTAAGTTGTTGTTGTTGGAATCCATATTAAATAGAGAAGTAGTCAACCACTTCAACAGAAAAAAACCCTTCTTAGTGACATGCAATATGGTTTCCGCTCTGCAAGATCTACAGCAGATGTGCTAACGGTTATATCACATAGGATTAGTGAATCTCTTGACAAAGGTTTCCTTTCCAGGGCAATTGCTCTTGACATATCGAAGGCCTTCGATAAGGTATGGCATAAGGGCCTACTTCACAAGATTTCCAGCTACGGTATTACTGGAAATGTTTTCTCAATCATTAAATCATTTCTCTCTGATAGGTTCATAAGAGTAGTGGTTGATGGGCATAAATCAGAGGCCTGCAGTATTAATGCTGGAGTTCCTCAGGGGTCCATCCTGGGCCCAACTCTCTTCTTGATCTACATCAATTATATCCCAAAACACATACTTAAATCATTCGTTGACATCTATGCTGATGACACAACCATCTATGGCAACACATCAAAGGCCGTAAATGACAAAGTTCTCTCTAATTCTCTCTCCTCTGATCTTGAGCACGTGGTACAATGGGGGAAGAGGTGGCTGGTCACTTTTAATGCATCTAAAACCAAACTTCTATCTTTACATCATCAACGCTCTGATCCCCATCTGGCATCAATTTAAATGGATGGCTCTCGTCTTGAGGAGGCTCCATGTTTTGACAGGCTTCTGGGTTTGACCATTACTCCTGATCTGAAATGGAACACGTACATCAAATCTGTTACTAAGGACGATGGGAAAATGGTGGGATCCTTCTACCGCTCCAGAAGATATCTCACTACTAATGCAATTCTCCATCTGTATAAAAGCCAAGTACGTCCAAGGATGGAGTACTGCTGTCACATCTGGGCAGGAGCCGCTAAAAACAGCCTATCCGGCCTTGACAGAGTACAAAATAGACTTCGTGGTTTGGTGGGGGATGCCTTTTTCCCTTCCCTGCAGCCTCTCTCCCACAGAAGAGACGTTGCGGGCCTGTCTTTGTTTTATCCTTATTTCCATGGCAAGTGCTCGTCTGAGCTCCAATCTCTCGTCCCTCCTCGCCAATCTTTCACGAGAAACACCTGTCTAGCTGAAACTACTGTCAATAATTTTCCCCACTCTTTATCTGTGCCTAAATCCAAACGTAGATTCCATGAGCAGAGCTTCATTCTTAGAAGTGCACGATTGTGAAACTCTCTTCCCTTCGCCTGTTTCCCACCTGACTACAACTTGGATGTCTTCAAGTCCAACATAAACAAATTCCTGGCAAACCGCTCTCTTAAGTAAGACACTATCAAATCTTCAATACTTATGATTGCTACAATACTATCTCATTGATTACTGTACACGCAATAACCTTTATCCTTGAGTGCCCACCGGGCCTTGATAAGTGGTGACCCCTATGTAAATATATATATATATATATATATATATATATATATATATATATATAAAGTTGAACACCCACCTTATATATATGTATATGTAATGTGTGTGTGTTTAACTCACATATATATATATATATATATATATATATATATATATATATATAGATTTATGTTTATTGTTATATTTCTATACATATAGAAGTTATACACGCACACATATATATAAAACTAAACTTTGGGATTAAAATGTCACAAATTTAATGGCATTCTGTGTAATTACATCGTCATAAAATCATTAATGTCTTAATGTCACTTGGTGAGGGACTTCTGTTCTTATCGATCATTAATTTATTTCTAAAAAACAAAACGAATGGATATTCATTTTTAAAAGAAGGCGAGTTTGATCAAAGGTCGATAGTAAAAGAGATCCCAAAAGATAAGGTACAAAACAAGGGTCATTAGTGAGAGCAGTTTTTATGTTACAGGATGGTTGATAAGGTCAGCAGCGCTTGGTTAGAAAGCACGAATGAGGCTATCGCTAGTATGCGATCTTGCGATGTGAAAGCTCCTCCTTTGTCTCTCAGCTTTTAAACATTTAAAAAAAAAAGTAAATAACTATGCTGAAACTTTGTATAAACTTACCACATCTTTTTGCACAAAATGTATTATAGCTGCTATTGATAGCATATATAAAATATAGACATATACAAACTAAAATGACGCCCGACGTTGCCTAGTCGTAAAATACACTTAAATATGACATCTAATTCATGCAGATTTCGTAATTATTACTATAAAGTCAATTTTCAATTGATTATTACATTGTACCCAATATATAGCAGTGATTTCAAAAGGTAAAAAAATGACTTTCTTGCCATCAGCTAGAATCGAAACCAAATCATTTAGCTTTCAAGCAGTATTCGTTATCATCTGAGCTTTACAAATTAACTGACTTAAATATATAAATGTATATTTGTACATGCGTGATGAGACACATTTTGACCAATTAGCAGCTGTTTTCTCTGGATAAATATCAAAACGAATTTGTTCCACAGATAAAAAATACTCATATATCCAGTTTCAAGTCTGTGGACCAGGAATTGGCAACGTAGTTTGGTAGAGACCGTTCTGTGCGAACACACACGTACGCGTACAATATCACTTATATATATATATATATATATATATATATATATATATATATATATATATATATATATGCAATTAGATGACAAAAGTCTAAATCCCAAATTTAAAAAAATTTCACCGTTTATTTCTTTCAGCATGTTAAAATGTTCAATTCTTGACAGCACCTGTTTCGTAATGCAAAAAAAAGAAGAAAAATCATATACTTATGTCAATTTATTAATATTTTTCGCCATGACTCATCAAAAGAATAAGAACTCATTAACTTTAAAAGAAAACAAAAAGAATATTACATAAATCCGAAAAAATCGGTAGCGTAATTAATATATTTACGTATTTTATACTTAATTAAACTGATGAAAAACATCTTGGAAGTTTTCATTAATTTTAGTTATATTTAACGTACATGAAGCGTCATGAATGAAAGGTGTGAACACACACACACACACACACACACACACACACACACACACACACACACACACACATATATATATATATAATTATTTGACCGACAGTTACTTTGAAATTATTAGCCTATATCATGGTATAGATACTTAATTTTGCTTCGGATATAAATTATAGCAAATATTTCTCTGTGTTTTTGAAGAAAAAAATCATACATTCAATTGATTAAAAAAATTCAATATTTAATCCTGTTCAACACTTCATTTTTATTATACTTAGATAAAGAAAAGATGAGATATTTTACTTACACAGTAACACCGGGAATAAATTTAGTAACGGACATTTTTCGTGATTCACCGCATTCAGACATTTTTAATATGACCATCACGTATGCAATGGAGTCTGTTAAACGTGCATGTCATTCATCGTATCCATTAGTTTTCTGTTTCGTTCTGTTATGATGTGAACAGTTGATGGCAGAGAAGTAAATAGAAATGTTTTATTTATTATCGGTACTCTTTTGTTAATGTTATTTCACTCTGAACACGGCAAAGTGCCACGTGGATGTAAGATACTACTATTTGGGGAAAATTTAGCAGGAACACTATATAGGGAGTTGAGCAGCAACATCTTTATTCACATTACACTTTAACTTCTGTATATCAGTGCAGTAAGGAAAGCAGAGATCCAGGAGGGAATTGCAATTTCTTTATATTGCAATTTCTAACAGTTTGAAGGAAGAAACTATTTGAGTAGAAGGCTTTCCGGCATCTAGGGATCTCTAGAGTGTGGAGGTGGGATCTTGCTGCTTATTGGGTTGGTTGGAGGTATTTATATCATGGGGGGTAGAATTGCTCTGAGTTCTTCAGGGCTCATTCCATTAAAATACTTGTAAAATATGCACAGAGATGCCACATTTTCACAATTGGACGATAGTTTAGTTACTAGGTATTAGATAGGCGACTCTTTCTTGAACCCTGACAGAGATCGAGAAACAAATGACAGATGCACCAACCAATATATAGCAATAATACTACATACTTGGGCGAATGGTGGCTTTATAGAGGTCTAGTATACTCTCAGGTGTCAGTAACCTTGTAGAACGGTAGAGAGATCCCACTTTCTTAGCAGCAGCTTAGGCAATGCCCTCACTGCATTTGTTCCATTTATGCTGCCTGTGAATGTTAAGTTGAAAAGTTTGAACAAAGTACTTTCAGGTAGTGTATCATCAGCCATCAGTAGGTGAGAAGGTTTCTTGTAATAATTAAAGGAAAAATGCTTAGTTTTAGCAGAACTGAATGTTACCATCCATTCATGGCCCTATTCCACTACAGGCAGGAGGCCCTTCTCTAAGTTTTCAGTCATTTTTTGTTAGATATGTGTTCATTCGTTTTCTCCTCAAGTCTATTATACGGCGTCATGTTATCAGCAAATATACTTACCTCAGAGACAATTTTATCAATGAGGTAATTTATAAATATCAGGAATAATAAATGTCCAAGGATCGATCCCTGACGTACACTCGCGTTTATATCACATTGTTTTGATGTTCGATTATCAAATAAAACTTGGATTTTTCTCTTACATAAGAAGGGCTCGATTATGTTAAGTATGCGTCCAGTAATACTATATGATTTAATGTTCATAGGAAGACCATCGTGGCAAACTCTGTCAAAGGCTTTAAATATGTCTAGAGCTACTGCCCTGGCCTCGCACGCCTTATCCAGTGCATGGTATATACGTTAGGAGATTACAGTAAAGATATCTGCAGTAGAACGGGCTTGCTTGAATCTATACTGTCGGTCGGAAAGAAATTTATTATTTATGAGTTGATGAGCTTGTGCGTGAATAATTAAGGACCCAAAATTTTGGTGAAGAGATGAAGAAGGATAAAGGGAGGAGGCGAATTTATTTTGTTTGAGTTTGCGTCTGGTTTGACCGTATTTTTTGCATCTGAGTTGTCATTTTATGTAATAGTTTCAGTTTTAGGTTGAGAGGTGTTAAATATAGTGGATGCGAATAATACGCAACATAAGTAGACCATTAGCTGAATCTTCATCTAAAGGATTATGGCATAGGGAAAGCCCGTCGGAAATGGGTGTAGGGTCCCTTTCCATGCGCGACATGGCACTACAACCATTCCGATATTATATAACATGATGGAGCAGCTGTTCTAAGCTTCTGTACTGTCAGTCGAAATATAGCAATCGGACAAACTGTCAAACAGGTACCCTCAAACCTCTCAGACAGGATCGGCTCAATCTAATTGTATGGACATAGGTGACTATCAAGTACTCCCAAGATGTCCATTGAAAAAGGAAGGGAATAGGTGTTCATTGCACAAGTATAGGTAACAAGGACAAACACTGGGTGTCTCTGTCGAGTCCCTGTGACCACACCTCTGAAAGCTTGGGTATAGGCAGAGCCGATCTTCTCCTTAAGCGGTTTAGATTTGAGTCATCAGCTCTAGGAACTTTGTCGTGACAAAACATATGAGGTCAGTAGAACAGGTTTAACATCGGAGGTTTCTTTTGCTAGACAGATGGCCTAAGTGTAACGGGTCCATCTATTATATTATGGGTCAAATGTCCGAGATAGAGAGGTGAGTAATCAACGTTTGAACTGCTGATAAGTGTTTTGATAACGGAAGAATGATTTGAATTAGGACTGGAAACCGAAAGGAGTAGCCCCGCCCGCGCTTGGATTCTAAACCAGGTATTTCATCGCCTCGCATGGGTATTTAGGATTGAGTTAGTACTAAAGATATATACATCGACTGAAAAATTACATTTCTCCTCTAAATTGAAATTCTGAATTAAACAAGTGAAAACAGACGACTACGTTACATAAGCATCACTCTGGTTTTCTCTCTTTCCTCATTCTCCATCCTTTCAACATCTCTCTGATCTCCTCCGTCTCCTCCAACTAACTAATTTCTCTTTAGCTTGACATACGTACTCACTTTTTATAATAGATACCTTAAGGAATGTGCCGGCATTTTATTCCCAAATTAGTAAATAAGCCAGCTACCCCACCTCAAGTAAACCTGGTCCAGTTGAAACTTAAAGAATGAATATTATTTTCTAGATTTTAGATATTTTCCATCCACGGGAATGCTGACTTCAAAATATTTCAACTTTTTAGGTGTTTGTTTTGTAGTGTCTGACTTAGCTGGACAGAAAAAAAAAATACAACTCTCTTTGTATAATAAATTAATCAATTAGATAAAAAAATAATTTTGTAGATTTTAAAAATGAATTTTTTTCCTGGAAATAAGTTACCAAGGGTATTCCACATTTAGAAATGCCGTTCATTTTGTTTTTGTTTGAATATACTTTCTTTCCACCACCACCACCACCACCACCACCACCACCACCACCACCAAACAAACAAACAAACAAACAAACAAAAACAAACAAACAAAACAAGTATTTGCTAGTATATATATATATATATATATATATATATATATATATATATATAATACTTTAAAGAACACCGAACATAGTGCCATAATTGAGTTTTTTTATTGTAGTTAGCTAGAGCCGGCAGCCGGAAGAGAGTTCCATAGGCGTGCAGTCCTAAGAAAGAAGCTTTGTTCATGGAATCTGCATTTAGGTTTAGGCACAGATAAAGAGTGTGGCAAATTATTGATAGTGGTTTTGGCTCGACGAGGGTTTTTCGTGAAAGCTTGGCGCTTGAAGCTCAACTGAGCATTTTCCATGAAAATAACGATAAAGCAGAGACAGGCTCGCAATGTCTCTTCTGTGGGAAGGAGGTTGCATGGAAGAGAAAAGGCATCACCCACTAAGCTACGAAGTCTATTTTGAACTCTGCTAAGGCAGGATAAGCTGCTTCTAGCAGCTCCTGCTCAGATCTGGCAACAGTACTCCAACGTTGACGTTGGCTGTATTTGGCTTTAATATAGGTAGAGAATTGCATCAAGAGTGAGATATCTACTGGAGCGACAGAAGGATCCCACCAACGTCGCAGGAACAAACATAAATGAATCAATCAGAATCGGCTTTTTTTTATTTTAGTAAAAGGCATTTATTATCGGTACTTTCCAAACAATGTCTTCCTCTTGATTTTTTTTCTAACTGCTCATTTCGTTTCCCATGAGATTAATAAATCTCTGCCGTATGTACACAAGCTTAAATATCTCTTGCCACAACGGCGGTGCCACAAGTCCATCTCATCCGGTCGCATTTTTCTTTTTCTTCTTGACCATAGGCCGGCCATAGCCGGCAATTTGTTGTCTTCGACTGTACACGTCCATCTTTTTCGATGCGCCCTTGCTTCTCTTTGACCACGTGCTGTCCTTTTTTCTTTTTGTTCTGACACAAGCCCGCGCACATATGCTAATTTGCATACGTGCTCAAACGCTGTTGCAGCTGCTGGTAATACCTTCGCTTGCCATCTATCCTTCGGTTGCTGCGGCTACTTTTACAATGGTTCGACAATACACGCGAAGACACCCTTCATGCACGTCTACAAACAAACCAATTATACGTTCAGCGCCGAATATTTTTATTTTCCACAACGTGTTACTTCTTTTACTTTGATAGGATATTCACGTTGATTTACATTTCTTCGGTATTTCTGTTTAGTAGCTGCACCTGTGGAAATTCCACAGCGTCAGTAGAAATACATGTTTTGTTTCACTAATAATTATTTCTAATTAAAGATATTTTATAGAATTAAGACATTTAACTTACTTTGAGTCTATTATTTAAAAAAAACCATAACACCTACATACGTTAAAGATATAATAGAACCCCGGGATACGGCATCGATCCGTTCCAGGGTTGGGATCGTAAGATGAAATTACCGTATGCCAATGCCTAAGCAAAATTTTATGCAGTACATATTAAAAATTGTTAACAAAATACAGTACAGTATATAATACACATGTATATAATTAAATAACATTATGAATAACACTGTAAGGTGGGGCAAATATCGTAACCAGGGACCAGAAAAACATCGTATTCCACATTGTGACATGAAAAAACGGTATCCCGAGGCAACCGAATCTACTGTACTAATAAATTATTAAATATTTCACAACCATTTTTATATTATAATTTTAAGAACAAATGTTTTTATGAGAAATCGCGTCAAGGAGGCCATTAATATCGGACAATAAGATTTCACTAAGAAAAAACATAACATTATAAAAGAAATAAAAAAACATTTCCTTCAAAAAGTGCGGTCCAAATGCGACATCGTTGTTTAAATTTTTTTATTTTTTATATTGCCCCGTTTATTTAAAAGGAGGATAGAAAATGATAACATAGTCTCTAGCGCGGCCGTAGCCGAGATTGAACTGACTACACGACTTTGTAGTGTAATTCAAATCTTGTCGGTAGCTGAATATTTGATGCTTCGCCAGGACCATCAAGGATATTTTTATCGTGACGTCATCACTAGCCGAGGTGCCACCTACCCCCGAGAGAAGGATAGACTGCGCCAGTTTCTCAATCTGGTATTTTACCTCACAGTACATACAGCGCCTCGCCTTCCAAATGGTCACCCATCTGGCGCTGGCCAGCTCAACTTCGGTGATCGAGCAAGAACCGGTGTATCAACATCATCATCATGAAGTCCGTTAATCTTAACGATGACTAGTTGGGACCTCAGTGCTTTATCCCTAGGTGTTGGCGTAGTCTCCCTCCATTACCACAGGACTTTCCACCTTGGCTCCAAACTTGCTTGCACAGTTTAGGTGCAGTATCTGTTGCGCATCAGATAGACACCCTCTGAGCCTCCAATGCTCATGTCCAGTGGAGTGAACCCGCGACGACTGACAGCAGAGTAGGCCGCAGATTCTGACCGAAAATAATCTCAGTGAGGTAAACAGTCGCCCTATCGTGTCCACTATTACGCCTTTTCTTTCTTAAGGAAAACTGCAAGGAAGCAGTAGAATTTGAAGTTAGAGTTCCCATCTCTTAGTCTTTTGCTGTGATAAGGCCCACAAGGCAGTGCTGTTTGATTTTGGAGTTGGTTCCCCTAGTCTTCGCCCAACTAAGGGCACCCACAAGACACTGGGGTAGGGGTTGGTAGTGTGCCATAGCATTCCAGACATCAGTGGGCCATAATGCACTAACTTTGGGTCCCCTAATACTCCGAGGTTTCCTACAAGTTTATCCTGGGGCCGCAAGGCACCCAGTTGCCGTGTATGGCCAACGTAGAGGCACTTTAGGAGTCTTGATGACGGAAAGGCTATGTATTCTCAGGGAAGACTTATACATAGCTGCTCCCTTTTCACATCGAGTTTAGCCAGCAGTGTTAGCTGGAAGCGAGAAGGCATGCACTAACACTAACTCATACCGAACACACTAGACGCATCACATCCCCCTGCCGGATTAAGAATCACACACTGTGCTGTACTACGAACGTTAAATTAGCGTATTCATACTACGAACATTAAATTTAATGTTGGTAGCATGTTATCACCTTCTATTATCGTTTTTAATAAATAGGATCAACCAATCGAAAAAAGTATAATCTGGAAAGTATGACACACGTACGTTAAATATTCTACAGTATTAATAAGTCGATTACACTGTTTTTGTAACGTTATTTCTGGAAACGTTCTCCTATAACGTTCATTTGATATAAAAAACTAATAAAAAACTACTCATTCCTTTTTTTTTTATCTTACTTCTTTTCACATATTTTCCCAAAGGTTGAACCCTATTAGATTTCTGCTTTTCTGTGGTGAGTGGTGAGGTGCGGGCGGGTTCAATAGTGAAACTTTACGCTTTTGGAGGGAATTTTCATTTTATTTTGCTTTATACGCATCAGGACTTTACTTTAGTAAATTATTACATAAAAGTACAAAAATAAACAAGTAAAAGAGTAGCTTATCTTGCCTTTGGTAACATTTTTAGGAGAGGGGGGAGTGAGTAACATACTAAGAATACCTTTTTAAGGGATTTACAATTAGGGAGTTACCTTATTTTTTTATCAGTTCATTAGATTATCAGATAAAAAGTACAGCAATTTTTAGTTATGCTCTCACCCGTCCCCTCTATGTTTTTAAATAATCAACAATTATTTATTATCTTTTGTAACTTCCTTCTCTTAACATTTTTTAAAAACCGATTGAAGCGTACTAGATGTTGAGATTTTTTGGAGGGGGGTAGGGGGCGTGCGATAGTCAGAATTTCCAATATTTTTTTTTAGGGGGGGGGGTTCAAAGGAGTCATCACTTATCAAGTCCCGGAAGCCACTCGATGATAAGGATTAATGAGTGTACAGTGGTCAAGGGGAACATGTAATTTTCGTTAGTAATTGAAATTAGGTGTATTGGATTACGTAAGGGGATGGCTCATCAAGAATTTGTTTACGTTGGTCTTGAAGACAACCATATTTTTGTAGGCTAGAAAGCAGGAAAGCTGTTGCCAAGGTCGCTGGAAAGATGGTGGAATCCTTCTACCGCTCCAGAAGATATCTCACTACTGATGCAATTCTCTATCTATATAAAAGCCAAGTACGTCCAAGGATGGAATACTGCTGCCATATCTGGGCAGAGTACAAAATAGACTTCGTGGCTTAGTGGGGGATGCCCTTTTCTCTACCCTGCAACCTCTCTCCCACAGAAGAGACGTTGCGAGCCTATCCTTGTTTTATCGTTATTCCCATGGCAGGTGCTCGTCTGAACTCCAATCTCTGGTTCCCCCTCGCCAATCTTTCACGAAAAACACCCGTCTAGCTGAATCCACTGTGAAAAAATTCCCCCACTCTATATCTATGTCTAAATCAAAATGTGGATTCCATGAACAAAACTTCTTTTTTAGAACTGCACGCCTGTGGAACTCTGTTCCGTCTGCCTGCTTCCCACCTGACTACAACTTGGATGTGTTCAAGTCCAACGTTAACAAATTCCTAATGAACCGCCCCTTAAGTAAACACTTCATCAAATCTCCACACTAACGTACTATACTTGCAATAACCCTTACCCCTGAGTGGCTTCCGGACCTTGATAAGTGATGACCACCGTGTAAAAAAAAAGAAGCTCTTTTGATTTTTAGTAGTACTTGCATTCAGTACACATTTAGATGGAATTAAAAAATAAACAAGTAGGAGAAAAATTTTCTTGAGTTTGGTAACATTTTAGGAGAAAATGGATAGAAATAAAAAAACAACTTTTTTTGAAAGAGTTTACGATTTGCGAGTTAACTTACTCGTTAAAAGTAGTTGTGTTCATTAGATTGTCAGCTGAAAGAACAAAAATGTATAATTAGACTCCCAGCTGTCCTATGTTAGGAATGGATTTTTTATGAATATTTTACCCACCCTTAATACAAAAGAATATATTTACACCAATTTACGAGACTCAAATAAAAAATAAACACGAAAATAAGAGTAAAAAATTACATTTTGAGATAATCATACAATTAGTTTTAAACATATATTTATAAAAAAGAATACTTAGTATTTTTTACTTAGCTTTCTTTTTAAATAACCACGGGCAACGCCATGACACAAGGCCTGCCATATATATATATATATATATATATATATATATATATATATATATATATATATATATTTACTAAACAAACCTGCTCAATACTATTTCAGAACAAATATATGTTTTTTAATACCGTTTTATCTGCTTAGTTACACATGTTTCGGTTACCGAATCGTATAAACGATCCAGTAACTTCATCAGACTTCACAGAAATCTGTAAAGTCTGATGAAGTTAATGGATCGTTGATACGATGCGGTAACTGAAACATGTGTAAGTAAGCAGTTAAAACGGTAATACGCACGCGCACACACACACACACACACGCACACACACACACACACACATATATATATATATATATATTGCTAACACCATTTCCTCCGATGAGATAAGTCATTAGTACAAAATCGATGGGTTAAGGAAAAAAACTAATAATTATCTTTACTTTTTTGTCAAACAATAAATTTTGTTGTAAGTGCCTTCAATAAGTTTCCAGACTTTTTCGCATGGGTACTTTGATTAACAGTTTTATTAACACTTTTATTAATACTTTTATTAACACTTTTATTAACACTTTTATTAATACTTTTATTAACACTTTTATTAACACTTTTATTAATACTTTTATTAACACTTTTATTAACAGTTTTATTAACACTTTTATTAATACTTTTATTAACACTTTTATTAATACTTTTATTAACACTTTTATTAATACTTTTATTAACACTTTTATTAACACCTTTATTAACACTTTTATTAATACTTTTATTAACAGTTTTATTAACACTTTTATTAATACTTTTATTAACACTTTTATTAACACTTTTATTAATACTTTTATTAACACTTTTATCAACACTTTTATTAACACTTTTATTAATACTTTTATTAATACTTTTATTAACACTTTTATTAACACTTTTATTAACACTTTTATTAATACTTTTATTAATACTTTTATTAATACTTTTATTAACACTTTTATTAACAGTTTTATTAACACTTTTATTAATACTTTTATTAACACTTTTATTAACACTTTTATTAATACTTTTATTAACACTTTTATTAACACTTTTATTAATACTTTTATTAACACTTTTATTAACACTTTTATTAATACTTTTATTAACACTTTTATTAACAGTTTTATTAACACTTTTATTAATACTTTTATTAACACTTTTATTAACACTTTTATTAATACTTTTATTAACACTTTTATCAACACTTTTATTAACACTTTTATTAATACTTTTATTAACACTTTTATCAACACTTTTATTAACACTTTTATTAATACTTTTATTAATACTTTTATTAACACTTTTATTAACACTTTTATTAATACTTTTATTAACACTTTTATTAACACTTTTATTAACACTTTTATTAACACTTTTATTAACAGTACACACATTAAACTCTAGTCGAATTTCGAATACTCTCCTCTAGCTGCATTTTCCTCTTGTGTGAGCTCCGTTACATCCCTTTTCCCCTTTTCATCTTTTCAATTAGCTCATAACAACAGTCTCTCAGATTTTCCTTGAGCTTAGGGAATAAGCAAAAAATCACAGAGATCAAAGTTTAGAATATAGGGAAGGTGTGGAACTGTCATGATGCCCATCTTGATCAAATAGTCTGTGATATCTGAGCATCTGGAGATAAACTTCGCGTAAATCTTCCGCATCTTCAGTTCCTCGCGAATACTTGTGTGTACAGTTCCCACACTGACACCAAAATGTGTACTCATTGTCTTTGTAGACACACGACGATCCTTATCAATGAAATTCTTTATTTGACCAATCAACTCTAGTGTTCTGACATATTTACTCCTCCCACACCTCTCACCATCTCTCACCACATCTCTCACCATCTCTCACCACACCTCTCACCATCTCTCACCACATCTCTCACCATCTCTCACCACATCTCTAACCATCTCTCACCACACCTCTCACCACACCTCTCACCATCTCTCACAGGCTGCCTTGCCTTCCTTGAATCTCTTATGGCATTAGACAACTGATGCTTGATTCATGCTAGATATTCCAAAAGCAGTCTGAAGCGTTCTGTACATTTCTATGACATTTTCTTTCCAAATTTAAAACAGAATTTTATTTAATATCGTTCTTGTAAAGTGTCCTCACGTCCAGTATGCATTTTTGAAATTCACCATTTGTGACAACCAGGCTTTAGTAGGTTGTATTCTAATTCTTGTTGTATCTCTTCATTTGAACCTGAAAGTACAACAATTGGTCAGTCATCTCATACTATGTAAACCAATAACACTGAATTTTACGACAGTTTTAAATGCCTGTACAAAAAAGCCTGAAAAAATATTGAAGGCACTTCGTACAAAATTTAACTCAGAATTCTATCTATCTATCTATCTATCTATCTATCTATCTATCTATCTATCTATCTCCCTATATATATATATATATATATATATATATATATATATATATATATATATATATATATATATATATTAGGGATAGGACGATAGCAATATTTTTCCCGATTCCGATAACAATTACTGATTCCGATTCTTAATAAATATCCAAACATTAAACTGTAGTGTTGCCTATTACGGTGAAAACACATTTTAAATGCGGATATATTTTCGCAAGCGCAAAAACTTGTGGGGACGATGATTTATGGATTTTAGATTTAAAATCAATAAAATTCATTTGTTCATTTTTACTGCCAGCAGTGGATGATTTTGTTTTAAGCAAAATTAAATGGAAACATATAATTGAAGAAATCGTTTTTGGCATCGAAAAATAGACAAAAAATTTTCTGATTTCGATATCCCAAAATGTTCCGATTTTTCCGATTACCTATTCGGATTCATATTTCGATTAATTGTCCCAATATATATATATATATATATATATATATATATATATATATATATATATATATATATATATATATGTATATATATATATATATATATATATATATATATAAGTAGTAGCGTTCGTGTGTGTGTGTGTGTGTGTGTGTTTGTGTGTGTGTGTGTGTGTGTACAACTCCCAATGATCAAAGAAATCTAAAGGCCATACGTATTTACAACTCTCCTGGTCACGAAATATTAATGCCCATGATAGGATACTTATGTCAAATGAGACATTATATTTTATACATAATTTCTATATATAGCATTCTTCAAACCACATCTACACTGATTGATTTATGATCATTAGCATATCACATTAAATTAAATCTATTTAAATAATTAGGTCGATGATATTACTTATACGACACAATAGTTTCGTTTCAACTGTACTAATTAAAAAGAAAATATTATTTCGTTTATTTTCATTTCAATTTATATTTGATTTAACTTATTTTATCTGAAATCCTTTAATTTTCAAACCAGAAAACAAAAGAGGAAATGACTGTAATAATTTAATTGAGAAAATGTTTTAAACAGAGCACGTTATTAAATATTTTCTGCAATAGATTTGTTTTCATTTCGAAATATTCTTCTAAGCTGAATTATTATTTTTATATTTAATTCGCATATTCTTCATTTTTAAGTAACCTTTTTTATTTGTTAGAGAAAAATAATTAAAACTAATGTCCTCATTTACTTGCATCCCCACGAGGGCAGAGTTAGTCAGACACAAGGCCAATTTTCCATGTGAGCAAAATCCATCATCCCATATATTATCTGCTCTTTTTTTTTGTTTATAAAATTTAATCGGTGCTGCCCAGGATTTATTACAATAATTATACCATAGCAAGTGTGTCTAATTGCCTGCGAAACAGATTTTCTTCATAATTTTTATTTAATATCTTTAATCAAAAATGGTCAATTTGTACGACGTGACCCAGCGTCGTTTGACCCCCCCAAAAATTAAGACCTACTTTTTTGGGGTCGGATATGTTTAAACAGTCTTTATAAATAATATGAAACAAAGCATTCTGAAAAAAAAAAAAGAAAATTAACATTTTAGCCTGGGGGATTACTTTTCTATATTAATTTAACGTAAAATGAGCACCCACTTTTTGGCCACAAAGCGTTCTACGAGATATGTCATCTCTAACATGTTTTCAAGTTTGGCGATCGAGGGAGGGGGCAAAACATGACAAATGCATTTTTTTTTGTTTTGGTGGTGAGGGGGAGAGGCGGGAATTACATTTGAAACATAAAATAACGATAAATTTAATTAATTTTTATGAGACCATTCTGTACGTTCACCTAATAATTTTATAAACAGAACGAACCCCAAAATATGACAAATTCAATTGGGGGTGGGCGGAGGTTTACCTTAGAAATATAAAATGATGAAAATTTTCATTTAATTGTTTCTGGAATGATTTTTGGTAGATCTTTTTTTTTTGCGATCGCACGGGCATTCGCTGCTATTTTTTATTGAAACAAAAGTTGTAATGATTTATTTTTAAAATATTTTTTGGGTGGGGTGGGGGTTCTTTCCAGTGCTCAATATCCGGAAAATAGTTTCTTCTATTTGTAGCTCTTCTGTCGAAATATCTGGTGGAGAGGGTATTCTATTTTTGGGTCGATTACATTTACATGTTTTCATTCGTTCTTTTATTTTTGTTGTGGGTGTATCCACGTTACTCATGATGAAAATGATTAGTATACAGGTGTGTTTCAAACGGAACTTCATGTCAATCCAGTCAACGCTGGGTACCCGTCCTAGTATATATATATATATATATATATATATATATATATATATATATATATATATGTGTGTGTATATACATATGCACGTATGTATATACACATATATACACACATATATATATATATATATATATATATATATATATATACTATAAATATGCATGTATATGTATATATGTAAATATATGTATGTATATACATATGCATGGATATACATACATATATAAATATACGCTTACATATATATGTTTTTATATATGCATTTATATACATATGCGTATATATACAGATATAGATATGTATATATATATATGTGTGTGTGTGTGTGTGTGTATCCACACACACACACATATATATATATATATATGAATTATGTACATATTAACGAGTAAATGGTGTGAACAAATGATGCAAATGTCGAACTACGTGTTTAATAGATTTTCACGGCCGGCGGTCGCATCCGCCCGACTGGCTCGAACAAATTAATCACCTTGAAGTCGAGTTGCGCTTAATGAGGAATGAATGCATCGTATGCGCCCCCTACCGGACAATAAATAGGGCTGTAGAGGTGGGGGGGGGCAGCCGCCAACGTTGGATAGGCACAGGCAGTTAGAAAGAATGATAAGATGCAATCATATCCCTTAGTCCCCACGTAACACTCTGGGTGATTGAGCCGACCCTTCACCACCTCTACCGCTCCCTCACCACTACCCGGCCTTGATCTGTCCCTCCTACCCAAAGTCCTAATTTGTGGCGCAAATTGAAGCGAAATCGATGTTCGTCTTTATTCCAAAGATAATACGTGGTTTCTGGATAAATGGATTTTTAATATATACATAGGCACGCAAAGGTATATTTGTATATGTTATGGCCCTGTTGCAATCATTCCGAACGATTAGTTGTGTTAGACGTTTTAAAAGAGACAACTTTTTCTACTAAGGTGTTTTTGTTGCTGTTCAGTTTAGCTACGTTGATAAGGACGATAATTCCGGCATAAGTTTATTGGGTTTTAAGTATATATTTCCGGGCTAAATTATTATTTTATAAAAAGTATAAAAAACGAAACATATATAGCAATATAAATATCTATGAAAGTAAAAATGTCTGTCTGTCTTTCTGTGTGTCTGTGTACATTTTCCTACCAAATAACTCTGTCAATTTTCGGTCCACAGACTCTAAATTTGGTATAAGGCGTATTGAGATTTGTGAAATTTTTTAAAATCGGGTTTCGCCCAGAAATGTTGCTGTTAAGGGGTCAAAGTTCAACGATTTGACCTTTGAGAACTCTATCACACTTCTCCGCCAATTTTGGGTCTAAACACTTGACATTTTAGAGGTAGGTTACTTGGACAGGGATCTAACTTTATAATTTGATTTGAGCCCCAAACTATAAATGTCAAGAAGTCAAAATTGGGGGTAGAGTTAAAAAAAAATGACGTCTTCAGTCTCTACCTACCTTTCTCTATGGTAGTTAAGGAAGGCTATTATATAGAAAGGCGTTACCGTACATATTGGCACTTTTAATATATAAATAGGCACGTAAAGGTATGAACAGTACATAGGACCCGAACAAAGCCGGGCGGAACTACTAGTAATAAAAATATATACCTACATACATTATATCGCCATCATATTTCTTAATTTTTTTTTCAATTTTGTTGTGTCTATCGATTACACCAGTACATTGTATTGCATTCTGTAATTCATCGCCATATATATACTAGCAAGCCGCCCGGCGTTGCCTGGTCACAAGTTATTTTAATTCATCCAAAATTATGAATTTATTATTATACAGTCAATTCTCTATCGATCATTAATTTAACTTAATATATAGTTTTAAGATTAAAACTAAAATATATATAGGACTCTGGTACCATCAGCTAGAATCGAAACCAAAACACACACACATATGTGTGCGTATATGTATATGTTTCTATATTTGTATATGTATATATATATGCATAAATATGTATATATATGTATATGTATATATATGCATATATGTATATATATGTATATATATATGTGTATGTGTACATATGTATGAGTATTCGTATATATGCGTATATGTATATCTATATATGCATATG
>NC_136490.1:135052381-135114881 GCF_053919585.1 Euprymna scolopes | reverse complement strand
GATTATTATTATTATTATTATCGTGATTATTATTATTATTATTATTATTATTATTATTATCGTGATTATCATTATTATTATAATTATTATTATTATTATTATTATTATTATTATTATTATTATTATTATTATTATTGATAAAAACATAACTGAGTGCCAGTTATATTTTTAGATCAAGCTTAAGTTTTAAATAGCATTGTCAGTTCGTACACCAAAGCCAACTTCGACTCTGGAAACCTTTACCTTTATTCTTATATTATTCTTGCCTTATAAACATACAAGAGATAATTACTTTTTATGTGGCCCTGTGTCATCTCTGTCGTACTCAAGATATTTCAAGCTGCACCAGTTGAACAGAAAAGAAGAAACCAGACAGTGTTGCATCGTATGTCCCTCTTCTCTACATTCACAGATGGCTGGTTTTTAGCTACATGCGTCCATAGTTACTTTTGCTTGTCCCAACCCGTTCTCAAGCGGTTGAGCGTTCTCCATTGGATCACGAATACCTCTCAAAAAGAAGAGGGGAGAGAGAATTCATAAAGGTGCGTTCTCATGCTAGTAGACCAGAACCATTCTCTAGATGTCAAGTCTTCAGATGTAGTTTGATTTTTATTTTTTCCTGAAATGATGCTCGTGGGTCGACATGGTTGAGATAGATTCTAGTTGACTTCAGTCATTGGACTGTATATGTTTGTATATGGCCTTGTTTTCAAGTTCATATTATTTGTACACGGCCCTGTTTTCAAGTTCATATTTGTATATGGCTTGGTTTTCAAGTTCATATTATTTGTATATGGCTTTGTCTTCAAGTTCATATTTGTATATGGCTTTGTTTTCAAGTTCATATGATTTGTATATGACCTTGTTTTCAAGTTCATATTATTTGTATATGAACTCGTTTTCAAATTCATATTATTAGTATATGAACTTGTTTTCAAGTTATATTATTTGTATATGATCTTGTTTTAAAATTCATATTATTTGTATATGACCTTATTTTCAAGTTCATATTGTTAGTTTATGACCTTGTTTTCAAGTTCATATTATTTGTATATGACCTGTTTTCAAGTACATATTTTTTTTGTATGGCTTTGTTTTCAAGTTCATATTATTTTTATATGATCTTGTTTTCAAATTCATATTATTTGTATATGACCTTGTTTTCAAGTTCATATTATTTGTATATGACCTTGTTTTCAAATTCATATTATTTTTATATGACTATGTTTTCAAGTTCATATTATTTGTATATGACCTTGTTTTCAAATTCATATTATTTGTATATGACCTTGTTTTCAAGTTCATATTGTTTGTATATGATCTGGTTTTCAAATTCATATTGTTTGTATATGACCTTGTTTTCAAGTACATATTATTTTTATATGGCATTGTTTTAAAATTCATATTATTTTTATATGATCTTGTTTTCAAATTCATATTATTTGTATATGACCTTGTTTTCAAGTTCATATTATTTTTATATGGTCTTGTTTTCAAATTCATATTATTTTTATATGACCTTATTTTCAAATTCATATTGTTTGTATATGCTCTTGTTTTCAAATTCCTATTATTTGTATATGATTTTGTTTTTAAATTCTTATTGTTTCTATATGGTCTCGTTTTCAAGTTCATATTATTTATATATGACCTCATTTTCAAATTCGTATTATTTGTATATGACCTTGTTTTCAAGTTCATATTATTTGTATATGACCTTGTTTTCGAATTCATATTATTTTTATATGACTTTGTTTTCAAGTTCATATTGTTTGTATATGACTTTGTTTTCAAATTCATATTATTTTTATATGGCCTTGTTTTCAGGTTCATATTATTTGTATATGACCTCGTTTTCAAGTTCATATTATTTGTATATGACCTTGTTTTCAAGTTCATATTGTTTTTATATGACCTTATTTTCAAATTCATATTATTTGTATATGACCTAGTTTTCAAGTTCATATTGTTTGTATATGTCCTTGTTTTCAAGTTCATATTATTTATATATTACCTTGTTTTAAAATTCATATTATTTGTATATGACCTAGTTTTCAAGTTCATACTGTTTGTATATGACCTTGTTTTCAAGTTCATATTATTTTTATATGACCTTTTTTTCAAGTTCATATTATTTGTATATGACATTGTTTTCAAATTCATATTGTTTGTATATGTCCTTGTTTTCAAATTCATATTATTTGTATATGACCTTGTTTTCAAATTCATATTGTTCGTATATGACCTTGTTTTCAAGTACATATAATTTTTATATGGCTTTGTTTTAAAATTCATATTATTTTTATATGATCTTGTTTTCAAATTCATATAATTTTTATATGGTCTTGTTTTCAAATTCATATTATTTTTATATGACCTTATTTTCAAATTCATATTGTTTGTATATGGTCTTGTGTTCAAGTTCATATTGTTAGTATATGACCTTGTTTTCAAATTCATATTATTTGTATATGACCTTGTTTTCAAATTCATATTATTTGTATATGGCTTTGTTTTCAAATTCTTATTGCTTCCATATGGTCTCGCTTTCAAGTTCATATTGTTTGTATATGACCTTGTTTTCAACTTCGTATTATTTGTATATGACCTTGTGTTCAAATTCATATTATTTGTATATGACTTTTTTTAAAATTCATATTGTTTGTATATGGCCTTGTTTTCGAATTCATATTATTTTTATATGACCTTGTTTTCAAGTTCATATTTTTTGATTATGGCTTTGTTTTCAAGTTCATATTGTTTGTATATGGCCTTGTTTTCAAGTTCATGTGATTTGTATACGACTTTGTTTTCAAATTTATATTATTTTTATATGACCTTGTTTTAAAGTTCATATTATTTGGATATGGTTTTTTTTCAAGTTCATATTGTTAGTATATGACCTTGTTTTCAAGGGCATATTATTGGTATATGAACTTTTTTAAAGATTATATTATTCGTATATGACCTAGTTTTCAAGGTCATAGTATTTGTATATGGCCTTGTTTTCAAGTTCATATTGTTCGTATATGACCTTGTTTTGAAGCTCATATTATTTGTATATTACCTTGTTTTCAAATTCATATTGTTTGTATATGACCTTATTTTCAAATTCATATTATTTATATATGACCTTTTTTTCCAAGTCATATTATTTGTATAGGGCCTAGTTTTAAAATTCATATTGTTTGTATATTACGTTGTTTTCAGGTTCATATTTTTTGTATATGGCCATGTTTTCAAATTCATATTATTTGTATATGACCTTGTTTTCAAGTTCATATTATTTTTATATGACCTTGTTTTCAAATTCATATTGTTTGTATATGCTCTTGTTTTCAAGTTCATATTTTTTATATGACCTTGTTTTCAAGTTCATATTATTTGTATATGACTTCGTTTTCAAATTCATATTGTTTGTATATTGTCTTATTTTCAAGTTCATATTATTTGTATATGACCTTGTTGTCAAATTCATATTATTTGTATATGGCTTTGTTTTCAAATTCTTATTGCTTCCATATGGTCTCGTTTTCAAGTTCATATTGTTTGTATATGACCTTGTTTTCAAATTCGTATTATTTGTATATGACCTTGTGTTCAAATTCATATTTTTTGTATATGACTTTTTTTAAAATTCATATTGTTTGTATATGGCCTTGTTTTCGAATTCATATTATTTGTATATGACCTTGTTTTCAAGTTCATATACTTTGAATATGGCTTTGTTTTCAAGTTCATATTGTTTGTATATGGCCTTGTTTTAAAGTTCATGTGATTTGTATACGACTTTGTTTTCAAATTTATATTATTTGTATTTGACCTTGTTTTCAGGTTAATATTATTTGTATATGACCTCGTTTTCAAATTCATATTATTTGTATATGACCTCGTTTTCAAGTTCATATTATTTGTATATGACCTTGTTTTCAAGTTCATATTATTTGTATATGACCTTGTTTTCAAATTCATATTGTTTGTATATGACCTTTTTTTAAAATTCATATTATTTGTATATGACCTTGTTTTCAAATTCATATTATTTGTATATGACCTTGTTTTCAAGTTCATATTATTTGTATATGACCTCGTTTTCAAGTTCATATTATTTGTATATGACCTTGTTGTCAAGTACATATTGTTTGTATATGACCTTATTTTAAAAATCATATGGTTTGTATATGACATAGTTTTCAAGTTCATATTATTTTTATATGGCTTCGTTTTAAAAGTCATATTATTTTTATATGATATTGTATGCAAATTTATATTATTTGTATATGACCTTGTTTTCAAATTCATATTATTTTATATGGTCTTGTTTTTAAGTTCATATTATTTTATATGACCTTATTTTCAAGTTCATATTTTTTGTATATGACCTTGTTTTCAAATTCATATTATTTGTATATGACCTTGTTTTCAAATTCATATTATTTGTATATGGCTTTGTTTTCAAATTCTTATTGCTTCCATATGGTCTCGCTTTCAAGTTCATATTGTTTGTATATGACCTTGTTTTCAACTTCGTATTATTTGTATATGACCTTGTGTTCAAATTCATATTATTTGTATATGACTTTTTTTTAAATATTTTTTTCATATTATTTTTATATGACCTTGTTTTCAGGTTTATATTATTTGTATATGACCTCGTTTTCAAATTCATATTATTTGTATATGACCTGGTTTTCAAATTTATATGGTTTGTATATGACCTTTTTTTCAAATTCATATTATTTGTATATGACCTTGTTTTCAAGTTCATATTGTTTGTATATGACCTTGTTTTCAAGTTCATATTATTTGTATATGACCTCGTTTTAAAATTCATATTATTTTTATATGACCTTGTTGTCAAGTACATATTGTTTGTATATGACCTTATTTTAAAATTCATATGGTTTGTATATGACATAGTTTTCAAGTTCATATTATTTTTATATGGCTTCGTTTTAAAATTCATATTATTTTTATATGATATTGTATGCAAATTTATATTATTTGTATATGAACTTGTTTTCAAATTCATATTATTTTATATGGTCTTGTTTTTAAGTTCATATAATTTTATATGACCTTACTTTAAAGTTCATATTTTTTGTATATGACCTTGTTTTAAAGTTCATATTATGGGTATATGGCCTTGTTTTCAAGTTCATATTATTTGTATATGGCCTTGTTTTCAAATTCATATTATTTGTATATGGTCTTGTTTTCAAGTTCATATTATTTGTATATGACCTTGTTTTCAAGTTCATATTGTTTGTATATGACCTTGTTTTCAAGTTCATATTATTTGTATATGGCCTTGTTTTCAAGTTCATATTGTTAGTATGTGGTCTTGTTTTCAAATTCATATTGTTTGTATATGGCCTTGTTTTCAAATTCATATTATTTGTACATGGCCTTGTTTTCAAGTTCATATTTTTTGTATATGGTCTTGTTTTTAAGTTCATATTGTTTGTATATGGCCTGGTTTTCAAGTTCATATGTTTTGTATATGACCTTGTTTTCAAGGTCATATTATTTGTATTGTGCCTGGTTTTCAAGTTTATATGGTTTGTATATGACCTTGTTTTCAAGTTCATATTATTTCTATATGATCTTGTTTTCAAGTTCATATGATTTGTATATGACTTTGTTTTCAAATTCATATTATTTTTATATGGCCTTATTTTCAGGTTCATAATATTTGTATATGACCTCGTTTTCAAATTATTATTATTTGTATATGACCTTGTTTTCAAGTTCATATTGTTTGTATATGACCTTGTTTTCAAATTAATATTGTTTGTATATGTCCTTGTTTTCAAGTTCATATTATTTATATTTGACCTTGCTTTCAGGTTCATATTGTTTGTATATTGCCTTGTTTTCAAATTAATATTGTTTGTATATGTCCTTGTTTTTAAACTCATATTATTTGTATATGACCTTGTTTTAAAGTTCATATTATTTGGATATGGTTTTTTTTTCAAGTTCATATTGTTAGTATATGACCTTGTTTTCAAGGGCATATTATTTGTATATGAACTTTTTTAAAGATTATATTATTCGTATATGACCTAGTTTTCAAGGTCATAGTATTTGTATATGGCCTTGTTTTCAAGTTCATATTGTTCGTATATGACCTTGTTTTGAAGCTCATATTATTTGTATATTACCTTGTTTTCAAATTCATATTGTTTGTATATGACCTTATTTTCAAATTCATATTATTTATATATGACCTTTTTTTCCAAGTCATATTATTTGTATAGGGCCTAGTTTTAAAATTCATATTGTTTGTATATTACGTTGTTTTCAGGTTCATATTTTTTGTATATGGCCATGTTTTCAAATTCATATTATTTGTATATGACCTTGTTTTCAAGTTCATATTATTTTTATATGACCTTGTTTTCAAATTCATATTGTTTGTATATGGTCTTATTTTCAAGTTCATATTATTTGTATATGACCTTGTTGTCAAATTCATATTATTTGTATATGGCTTTGTTTTCAAATTCTTATTGCTTCCATATGGTCTCGTTTTCAAGTTCATATTGTTTGTATATGACCTTGTTTTCAAATTCGTATTATTTGTATATGACCTTGTGTTCAAATTCATATTTTTTGTATATGACTTTTTTTAAAATTCATATTGTTTGTATATGGCCTTGTTTTCGAATTCATATTATTTGTATATGACCTTGTTTTCAAGTTCATATATTTTGAATATGGCTTTGTTTTCAAGTTCATATTGTTTGTATATGGCCTTGTTTTCAAGTTCATGTGATTTGTATACGACTTTGTTTTCAAATTTATATTATTTGTATTTGACCTTGTTTTCAGGTTAATATTATTTGTATATGACCTCGTTTTCAAATTCATATTATTTGTATATGACCTCGTTTTCAAGTTCATATTATTTGTATATGACCTTGTTTTCAAGTTCATATTATTTGTATATGACCTTGTTTTCAAATTCATATTGTTTGTATATGACCTTTTTTTAAAATTCATATTATTTGTATATGACCTTGTTTTCAAATTCATATTATTTGTATATGACCTTGTTTTCAAGTTCATATTATTTGTATATGACCTTGTTGTCAAGTACATATTGTTTGTATATGACCTTATTTTAAAAATCATATGGTTTGTATATGACATAGTTTTCAAGATCATATTATTTTTATATGGCTTCGTTTTAAAATTCATATTATTTTTATATGATATTGTATGCAAATTTATATTATTTGTATATGAACTTGTTTTCAAATTCATATTATTTTATATGGTCTTGTTTTTAAGTTCATATTATTTTATATGACCTTATTTTCAAGTTCATATTTTTTGTATATGACCTTGTTTTAAAGTTCATATTATGGGTATATGGCCTTGTTTTCAAGTTCATATTATTTGTATATGGCCTTGTTTTCAAGTTCATTTTATTTGTATATGGCCTTGTTTTCAAGTTCATATTATTTGTATATGATCTTGTTTTCAAGTTCATATTGTTTGTATATGACCTTGTTTGCAAGTTCATATTATTTTTATATGGCCTTGTTTTCAAGTTCATATTTTTTGAATATGGTCTTGTTTTCAAGTTCATATTGTTTGTATATGGCCTAGTTTTCAAGTTCATATGTTTTGTATATGACCTTGTTTTCAAGATCATATTATTTGTATTGTGCCTGGTTTTCAAGTTCATATGGTTTGTATATGACCTTGTTTTCAAGTTCATATTATTTGTATATTATCTTGTTTTCAAGTTCATATGATTTGTATATGACTTTGTTGTCAAATTCATATTATTTTTATATGCCCTTGTTTTCAGGTTCATATTATTTGTATATGACCTCGTTTTCAAATTATTATTATTTGTATATGACCTTGTTTTCAAATTCATATTGTTTGTATATGTCCTTGTTTTCAAATTCATATTATTTATATATGACCTTGCTTTCAAGTTCATATTGTTTGTATATGGCCTTGTTTTCAAATTAATATTGTTTGTATATGTCCTTGTTTTTAAACTCATATTATTTGTATACGACCTTGTTTTAAAGTTCATATTATTTGTATATGTTTTTTTTTTCAAGTTCATATTGTTAGTATATGACATTGTTTTCAAGTTCATATTATTTGTATATGACCTTGTGTTCAAGTGCATATTATTTGTATATGAGCTTTTTTTCAAGATTATATTATTCGTATATGACCTAGTTTTCAAGTTCATATTATTTGTATATGGCCTTGTTTTCAAGTTCATATTATTTGTATATGACCTTGTGTGCAAATTCATACGTTTTTATATGACCGGTTTTTAAATTTATATTGTTTGTATATGACCTTGTTTTCAAGTTCATATTATTTGTATATGACCTCGTTTTCAAGTTCATATTATTTGTATATGACCTTGTTTTCAAGTTCATATGATTTGTATATGACCTTGTTTGAAAATTCATATTTTTTATATGATCTGTTTTCAAATTCATATTGTTTGTATATGACCTTGTTTTCCAGTTCATATTATTTGTATATGACCTTGTTTTCAAGTTTATATTATTTGTATATGGCCTTGTTTTCAAGTTCATATTATTTGTATATGACCTTGTTTTCAAATTCATATTATTTGTATATGACCTGTTTTCAAGTTCATATGATTTGTATATGACCTTGTTTTCAAATTCATATTGTTTGTATATGGCCTTGTTTTCAAGTTCATATTGTTTGTATATGACCTTGTTTTCAAGTTCATACTATTTTTATATGGTCTAGTTTTCAAGTTTGTATTATTCTTATATGATCTTGTTGTCAAGTTCATATTGTTTGTATATGGCCCTGATTTCGAGTTCATGTGGATACATAAAAAAAGACAGAAACAAAAACAAAATCTCAAAGACATTACGTTTAAAATTTTGTTTGTCATTAGTGTTATGGTGTTAAATGGGTATAAAAACGAAAGGAACACAGGACTCTTAGAAACAAACATGTATTCACATATATTAGAGACAAGGCGGGTTGAGCAATATCATTTCTCAACTGTTAGGCGTTGCACACGACCTGCTTAGCCGCGTAACAAACTGACTACCGGGCACCGGTACTCGTTACCGAAAGTGACGTCACCAGAGAAATGACGATATGAGATAGTCCATTAATTCCATAGAGGGGCGTCTCCAACAATTAGTTAATGTAAATTCATGTGCAATGTTTTTAAAGTAAGGGTATTGAGATGTTATATTTTGTGTAACCTATGGACAAAAGAACGATAAGTGGATTGTTATCATCAAACTTGATATCTTGGGAGTAGATACTGTGGACCTAGTTTTAAATATATTATATTTTATTTGAACATATCGGAAAACGATATAATACAGGGTGGTCCACTTAAAAGTAGCACAGAAAATGTAGTAGAAAAGAGGAACATTCTTTTATTGTTTAAATTACCTGTAGTGTTAGAAAAGATTCTGACATCTATGCATTTCTTAGCACGTTTAACAACGTTTGCAGATATCGCCTGTAGATCTTTGGCGATTCTCCTGATAGCGTTGGTAATGTTCTCCTTTAGGTGGTTTACATTGTGAGGATTAATTGCATAAACTTTTTTGTTTTAAAGTCCCCCAATGATAGAAATTACATGATGACAAGTCCAGAGAAAATGATTGGCATAAACCTTTGCTTATTGTTCTCTCTTCCATAAACATGTCATGAGCTCGTGTAAGGTATCTGTGAGACGTGTGGCATGTAGCGCCGTCTTGTTGGAAAAAAATTACATATATGTCGTGTGGTGTCAGTTGGTCGATAAGAGAAAGATTAGAAAGATCGAACTAATTTTAAGTGGGCGACTGTGCATGATAAAATATTCTATTAAATGATTACACCTGTTTCTTCTGAGACTTTCGATGAATATTGTTTTATTTCTCTTTATTTCTCTGGTGGTATTAACCCTGAGAGGTCTGCCCCCTGTGGAGAGAGAAAAGGATATGTCCGATGTTATTAATGGTTGTTGTGCGTCTGAAGTCGATGTGGTTGTGCGTGATTGGCGAGAATTTTTATAAAAGAAGTTTGGTTACATCTTTGAAAAATATTATTTTGTAAAGATAATTAAAAAATTCCAGAAAACCAAACAATGTTATAAACTATTTTATTAAATGATTAAAATTATTTGTTTTAGTAACTTTCGATGTACGACATCTTTTTGAAAGAAGACGATTTATTTTTTTTAGTTGGTTTCTCCGCAATTGGACATAGGAACAATTTGCGTTACACTTGGTGGCACACGAGTCATTAAAAAAAACTCTAAAATAATTACTATATTACAATAGAAAAATGCGAGGATAAGAAGCAATATGGGTAGGCTTAAACATGGAAAAGTAAAGGATTAGTTGTTTAAATCAGAAAAGAAAAGGACAAAATAACCTAGTAAAAAATACAATAAATTTATAACTTAAAATATTGCAGCATTAAGAATTTATTAAGTAATGTTATAAATTGAATTAAAAATCCTTTTTAATGCTACAATATTTTAGTTATAGATTTATTATATTTTTTACTAGAATATAGTGTCCTTTTTTTGAGTTTTAATAACTAGCCCTTTACTTTTCCATGTTTAATCTTAACCATGTTACTTTTCATGTTCGCATGTTTCTATTTTAATTAATGATTTTTTTCAGTCTTTCAATAAATTCACTTGTTCTTTGTTTAATTTCCGTCTTTTTTGCCCCATAAACACATATGTAATAACAATGTACGGCACTCGTCTGCTTTCAATAAAATCCTCCCAATGATCTTCCTTTCATGATTTCATTTTCTTTGTTTCACTTGTTACTTCTTTTTCCGCGACAGCAGTGAATTAGTAGCAACAGTATTCGCTGAAGCGACGTGGTTGCTATAGAAACCAGTCATAAAAAACTTTGCTCACCTCCTTACGTTTTTCTTACGATTTTGAACACCAGAAAATTCATCATAACTTTTGTTTTACTGAACGAAAATTGAAAAAAATATTTTCACAATATAGCTGAGAAGCTGATCTATAAACTGTAATAATTGTTTGAAATTTCGTGGAAAAATAAGTGAGCGGTGAAGCTTTAAAGCAGTTCTAAATGACTAAAACTTCTACTTAACTATATATCCAAATACGGTAGTGTTTGAATGATACTGGATGCAATATAATATAATAATAAATACGAAATCTATATTAATTAAAATATCACGCTTAAGCGTATTTTAATGCCGGACAATGCCGGTCGGCCTACTAGTTTATTTATATATGTATTACAGAAGATCAGAAAAGTGGTATATTATTCTGATTTTCTGTAATACGATGAAATGAGTCGGCAAGGGAAGCCTTCAATTCTGACTTACCACAGTTATCCCTACATAGTACCCCAGTAGTTGTTGCCCCTGATAGTAGTCCCTACACCAAAGTGGCAATTTGCCTTGTTTGCGGTGAAAATGTAATAAAAAAAAGAAAAAAAAAGTTGAATAATGTTGAAAGGGACACAGAAGACACTTAACACTGAGATAAGGATAATGATATGATGCCTCCGTTGAGTCTTGAAATACCATGGATACACCCTGTAAGGGTAGTTGCGAGTGTAATTCTGAGGCATAGATTGCCCAATCACCAACTCCACCTATCCTGAATAGGCACTGCTTGAGTTCAGTGACAAGCAGAATTCCTGGACGACTGGAAACAATGCCGAGATAAGCAAAGAGTACCCGAAATTCCCAAATGGAAACCCATTTAAGTACTGATAAGACTGAACGTTGCTTAATGTGAATAAAAATTATACCTCAGTTTAGAAAGATTTCTCCTTCACTGACTGAGAACAAAACAGATGAAGTGTAGCATCTGAACATGTATTTGAGTGCCATCAGCTAGAATCGAAACCGAAAGCAAAATGGTAGCATTCAAAGCTGGTGACGTTACCACTGTACAAACGTGCCATGCGTATGAACTGATTAAAAATAAAAAAATTAAAAATAAACTAATGAATGTACAAATTGTATAACGATTTTGTCAATTTTGACCAGTTTTGACCCCTTAAAAACTATTTTAACCGGCTAACGATCCATAAAAAACGGTTCATAAAAAATCCAATTATCTGATGTCCCCAACACCGCTCTGCGACTTTTAGTTTCAGAAGAGATAGTTTGAAGAAATGGAGACATATAATCTTTTTTGTATTAGATTTATTTATTTATTTTTTATTTTTTTGCACATTTAACTTAATTTCCATATTCAACATTTTTTTTCTGATCCAAACACTATAAACCGAGTGTAACGGGCGACCAAACGAGTCGTGTTATTTCTAGTCTATATTTATAAAAATCCACTTACAAACATTGGATTAGGATATAGATAAACACATTTTACGCACAAATCTTAAATTCATCTTTCATTCATTCGGAGCGAAAAAAGAAAAGAAAAAAAAATTAAAGAAATTGCGAATCAAAAATCCGTATCGGTTTTTCTTTTCCATTGCTGGCGTCTTTCCGCCATTTTGAGTCGCACATCTAAATCTTGACGCAATATGCAATTCCACTCGCTGCGCATTCAAAACGAGGCTCTCTATCTTATCATGCCAGCTGTATGATCCTATTATATTTTATATAAGACAGCGCGTGGGCCCTCGTATCTTCGCTTATCCGCTAGTTTATGTCGACGTTCAGGTCTTGTAGGTCAACCGGCGTCGCCGTCTGTTTTTCAGTCCCATTAGCCGGCTCTTCTGTCAAGAGTCGAAGTTTGTGCGTAAAGATAAGACGCAGAGATTGTTGCCTTTTGTGCTTATCTTTCGTAGATAATTCGATTTTTTTTGTTCGTGCGTCCTAAACAATATTTCCTTGCTTTTCCATTGTTTGCTACCCTCGACGTGACTGCCTAAACTGGACTCCCCGCTTCTCTATACTCTAACCTCCCCTCCCCGAGGGACACAGATCGTGAGTTTCCAGCTGTAAGAAACGTTTTCAGTAACTAGTTTTGATAACGACAAAAGCTTTGTATGAAACACATTGAAACAGAGTATAAGAACGACGGACACCTGTCGCCAGGCTGAAATACGTATATATTGCACTAGGTTGCTGAATAGTTTGATATGTTATGCATGGCTAAGACGTGGTTTAATATTCATAGTACTAGGTTGCTGAATAGTTTGATATGTTATGCATGTCTAAGACGTGGTTTAATATTTATTGTACTAGGTTGCTGAATAGTTTGATATGTTATGCATGTCTAAGACGTGGTTTAATATTTATTGTACTAGGTTGCTGAATAGTTTGATATGTTATGCATGGCTAAGACGTGGTTTAATATTTATTGTACTAGGTTGCTGAATAGTTTGATATGTACTGCATGTCCAAGACGTGGTTTAATATTTATTGTACTAGGTTGCTGAATAGTTTGATATGTTATGCATGGCTAAGACGTGGTTTAATATTCATAGTACTAGGTTGCTGAATAGTTTGATATGTTATGCATGGCTAAGACGTGGTTTAATATTTATTGTACTAGGTTGCTGAATAGTTTGATATGTTATGCATGGCTAAGACGTGGTTTAATATTTATTGTATTAGGTTGCGGAATAGTTTGATATGTTATGCATGGCTAAGACGTGGTTTAATATTTATTTTACTAGGTTGCTGAATAATTTGATATGTTATGCATGGCTAAGACGTGGTATAATATTTATTGTACTAGGTTGCTGAATAGTTTGATATGTTATGCATGTCTAAGACGTGGTTTAATATTTATTGTACTAGGTTGCTGAATAGTTTGATATGTTATGCATGGCTAAGACGTGGTTTAATATTCATAGTACTAGGTTGCTGAATAGTTTGATATGTTATGCATGTCTAAGACGTGGTTTAATATTTATTGTACTAGGTTGCTGAATAGTTTGATATGTTATGCATGGCTAAGACGTGGTTTAATATTTATTGTACTAGGTTGCTGAATAGTTTGATATGTTATGCATGGCTAAGACGTGGTTTAATATTTATTGTACTAGGTTGCTGAATAGTTTGATATGTTATGCATGTCCAAGACGTGGTTTAATATTTATTGTACTAGGTTGCTGAATAGTTTGATATGTTATGCATGTCCAAGACGTGGTTTAATATTTATTGTACTAGGTTGCTGAATAGTTTGATATGTTATGCATGGCTAAGACGTGGTTTAATATTTATTGTACTAGGTTGCTTAATAGTTTGATATGTTATGCATGTCCAAGACGTGGTTTAATATTTATTGTACTAGGTTGCTGAATAGTTTGATATGTTATGCATGTCCAAGACGTGGTTTAATATTTATTGTACTAGGTTGCTGAATAGTTTGATATGTTATGCATGGCTAAGACGTGGTTTAATATTTATTGTACTAGGTTGCTGAATAGTTTGATATGTTATGCATGTCCAAGACGTGGTTTAATATTTATTGTACTAGGTTGCTGAATAGTTTGATATGTTATGCATGGCTTAGACGTGGTTTAATATTTATTGTACTAGGTTGCTGAATAGTTTGATATGTTATGCATGTCTAAGACGTGGTTTAATATTTATTGTACTAGCTTGCTGAATAGTTTGATATGTTATGCATGTCTAAGACGTGGTTTAATATTTATTGTACTAGGTTGCTGAATAGTTTGATATGTTATGCATGGCTAAGACGTGGTTTAATATTTATTGTACTAGGTTGCTGAATAGTTTGATATGTTATGCATGTCTAAGACGTGGTTTAATATTTATTGTACTAGGTTGCTGAATAATTTTATATGTTATGCATGGCTAAGACGTGGTTTAATATTTATTGTACTAGGTTGCTGAATAGTTTGATATGTTATGCATGGTTAAGACGTGGTTTAATATTTATTGTACTAAGTTGCTGAATAGTTTGATATGTTATGCATGTCCAAGACGTGGTTTAATATTTATTGTACTAGGTTGCTGAATAGTTTGATATGTTATGCATGTCCAAGACGTGGTTTAATATTTATTGTACTAGGTTGCTGAATAATTTGATATGTTATGCATGTCCAAGACGTGGTTTAATATTTATTGTACTAGGTTGCTGAATAGTTTGATATGTTATGCATGTCCAAGACGTGGTTTAATATTTATTGTACTAGGTTGCTGAATAATTTGATATGTTATGCATGTCCAAGACGTGGTTTAATATTTATTGTACTAGGTTGCTGAATAGTTTGATATGTTATGCATGTCCAAGACGTGGTTTAATATTTATTGTACTAGGTTGCTGAATAGTTTGATATGTTATGCATGGCTAAGACGTGGTTTAATATTTATTGTACTAGGTTGCTGAATAGTTTGATATGTTATGCATGGCTAAGACGTGGTTTAATATTTATTGTACTAGGTTGCTGAATAGTTTGATATGTTATGCATGTCTCAGACGTGGTTTAATATTTATTGTACTAGGTTGCTGAATAGTTTGATATGTTATGCATGTCCAAGACGTGGTTTAATATTTATTGTACTAGGTTGCTGAATAGTTTGATATGTTATGCATGGCTAAGACGTGGTTTAATATTTATTGTACTAGGTTGCTGAATAGTTTGATATGTTATGCATGTCTAAGACGTGGTTTAATATTTATTGTACTAGGTTGCTGAATAGTTTGATATGTTATGCATGTCCAAGACGTGGTTTAATATTTATTGTACTAGGTTGCTGAATAGTTTGATATGTTATGCATGTCCAAGACGTGGTTTAATATTTATTGTATTAGGTTGCTGAATAGTTTGATATGTTATGCATGTCTAAGACGTGGTTTAATATTTATTGTACTAGGTTGCTGAATAGTTTGATATGTTATGCATGTCTAAGACGTGGTTTAATATTTATTGTACTAGGTTGCTGAATAGTTTGATATGTTATGCATGTCCAAGACGTGGTTTAATATTTATTGTATTAGGTTGCTGAATAGTTTGATATGTTATGCATGTCTAAGACGTGGTTTAATATTTATTGTACTAGGTTGCTGAATAGTTTGATATGTTATGCATGTCTAAGACGTGGTTTAATATTTATTGTATTAGGTTGCTGAATAGTTTGATATGTTATGCATGTCCAAGACGTGGTTTAATATTTATTGTACTAGGTTGCTGAATAGTTTGATATGTTATGCATGTCTAAGACGTGGTTTAATATTTATTGTACTAGGTTGCTGAATAGTTTGATATGTTATGCATGTCTAAGACGTGGTTTAATATTTATTGTACTAGGTTGCTGAATAGTTTGATATGTTATGCATGTCCAAGACGTGGTTTAATATTTATTGTACTAGGTTGCTGAATAATTTGATATGTTATCTAGGTGTGTACATAGAAAAATAAAAATAGTTTTAATACTGGTATTTACTTTTACTCTTTTTCACCCCACACAAGGCGTATTGCCGTTTTAACGTAAAGTGATCATATCTAACAGGAGACTGTGGGGAGTTGAGCAGCGAAATATATTTTCACGTTACACTTACACTTATTCAGGCTAGTACAGTCAAAGAAGCAGAAAACAAGGAGTGAATTCCAAAGTCCAGCAATTCGAGGAAAAAAAAAACTATTAGAGTAAAAGGCTTTCCGACATCTAGGAATCTCAACATTGAAGGGGTGACATTTTACTGCTTGTCAGGTTAGTCGGGAATATGTACAGTGTTATGAGTTCATTAGAACACATTCCATTAAAAGTACAGTTGAATCCCGGGATACGGTGGCCCTAGGATACTCAATATATGTTACCGTAACATAGGCTGACATATATTCGGTGAGTTTCTAACAATGTTTTGTATAGTTTTTGTTTTAGTTTTAACTCATTTTCCCAAACTTATGTATTCAACACAGAGTCCGCCGCCATCTGCATTTTTCAAATACATCGGTAAACACCGTATGTTTTTCGAACCGAATAAAAACCTTACATTAAATAAAAACACTAAAAAATTATCCATTTAGGTAGAAAAGTAACTTATATTGCATTTGATAACATTTATTCGTTATATATTTGTATTTTGACAACTTTTTAGAATCTATGTGTATAATAATACAAACCCGTTTTTTTTTTTGTTTAGTTAACTGATCATTTATTAAATTGCTAAACTTATTACTTGACGCGTCAGGCAATAAGTGAAATGTATACTTCTATGCCGGTCACCCCAGTTTATTTTTATATATAAAAGTAAGTAAAAACCAATCCATTTGGACATAATTGTTAGTGTGTTCACTAATGAGATGAAAGACCCACGTTCAATACTCAGTCGATTCCAACTCCAAACAAACAGACAGAAAAATGGCACTTTATGATTCCTTGCATTATAAGGATACGTAGAGTAAGTGCATGGAAAGCAGTGGCAACTTCCCCTACATTTCAGTGTTAAAAGAAGGAACATTCGTGTTATCGTTGATCAATTAATAAAAAAAAAAACACTCGCCAAACATTGTGTTTACTGACGTAGTTTACGAAACTTGCAAGCCGAGTTCAATTCTCATCGGAATTATTGCTTTTTTTGAAAGAGTGTTGTTTACTTTCTAGCCGCTAACTATGTTAAAAACTATGTTCAAAACTCTAAATATGTCACATATACTTCTGCCTTGCTTCTCACGAACTAAATCGAACGGGCTGACGCTTTTTATGTACAGTAAATTGTTAACTTTGGGAATAAATTTCATCGCTCTTCATATAAGTTGCACCTATACATCGTTAATATATAGATGCACAGTAGATCCAAGCGAAGTAAAACACTGACTTACTAGGGTTTTCTTATCAGCAGCTCTACACTTGGATACAGCAAATGCTGAGGTTATCAGAGTTTTCCGTTTCAGGCATTATCCTTCATACGGTATAATCTCCTGATGACTCTACACCTTTTTGGGGCCTATCTCATTGCTGGTTTAGCCGTGGCCACCAAGAGAAGAAGGCCTGTTAACTAAAAATTCCTGCATGCAATGTAGGCAAGATTTGTCAAACTATCAGACTGTCGATACTATATGAGGGCTTTTTGAAAAAGAGCATTAAAACATTTTAAACAAGAAAAGAAAGCAACACAATTCGATTAATACTGAAAATGAACTTTATTCAATATAAAATATGAATATTATCTATGTAAAATTACGTAATTTTAAAGCAATATACAATCTAATAATGATAAAACTGAATTATGAATTTAGGGAACAAACAATTAAAGAAACATATTAAACAAAAACGATGAATAATTTTAAAAATGAAAAAAAAAAACGATAAATAATTTTAAGAGTGAAAACAAAGGATAAAATACAAAAAAAAATGAAATGCAACAAATTAAATTCAAACAAATAATTGAAATACAAACAAACAATAAAAGTTACTAGTGCAGAAATATTTTTAATTGAATTTAGAGAAAAAATCACGTGGATAATTTAAGTTGAATGTTATCTTTTGGAATTTTAGAGATGAGAATGGATAATTTGTATTATTCGGACTAATGTTCTAATCTTGCGTGTTTATTTCATAACGTTTCGGCCGATTTCACTTCCGACCTTCATAAGGTGTATTTTGTCAAACTCGGGAATCTGTTCCTGATGAAGGTCGCAGGTTACATCAGCCAAATCGTTGTAAGATAAGCATGCAAGGAGAGTACAATAGTCATAATCCTACAAATAATACAATTTAGTTGAATGTTAGAAACTTAATTTATTTTTATTAATTTATTTTTATTAATTTATTTTTATTAATTTATTTTTATTAATTTATTTTTATTAATTTAGTTTTATTCATTTATTTTTATTCATTTATTTTTATTAATTTATTTTCATTAATTTATTTTTATTAATTTATTCTTATTAATTTATTTTTATTAATTTATTTTTATTAATTTATCTTTTATTAATTTATTTTTATTAATTTATTTTATTAATTTATTTTTATTAATTTATTTTTATTAATTTATTTTTATTAATTTATTCTTATTAATTTATTCTTATTAATTTATTTTTATTAATTTATTTTTATTAATTACTTTTTATTAATTTTTTTATTAATTTATTCCTATTAATTTATTTTTATTAATTTATTTTTATTAATTTATTTTTATTAATTTATTTTTATTAATTTATTCTTATTAATTTATTTTTATTAATTTATTTTTATTAATTTATTTTTATTAATTTATTCTTATTAATACCATAATTTTCCTTAAGAGAAAAATTATTTAAAAGAGAACCTGAAGAACTCCAGATAATCATTTTTCTATGTTTTCAACACTGTGACCAATATCATCACATGAGTCAACATTAAAAAGAAGATTAGCATCTGCCAAAACATTCAATGTTATGTACATGGCTAATTGTCTTTGCTTTATGAAATGGAAAAAAAAGGAAGAATTTTTTTTACCAGTTTATTAGTAACTATATAATTATATAAAACAAAATTTGTTATATCATTATGATATAAAAGAGAACCTCTGTTAATCCCCTGACTAGCTGTTTATTTCAGGTATATTTTCTGCAGAATCTCTTACAGATATTAAATACTTGCAACTACTGCATTTCATTTTTTTAAAAACTGCATAACAGAAAAAATTGCTATAAAATAACAGGAAGTGTTCTTTACACTGATTAATATCATCCTTTAATACATCTATGTTAAATTTATGAACATCTAACTGTTGCTCTGTTGTCATTTTATCCCAGTCAGCTTCTTGTAAATTACTCAAATCAATAGTATGGTTATTAAGTGTCAGGCTCAGTTTTAATACTGACAACATTCTGAGTTTTTTTCCAAATTCAAACACTTGACGTATAGAGATATTATATTGATCCTCAATACGTTGCCGTTACTAGCCATACCTTGCCTCAAGGTTATCTGCTTGAATTTTATTAGGTAATATATATGTAGCATGTTTAATTCTTTTATGTAATACTTAATCAGTTCTAACATTGCATACGTGGCATGATATAAAGCAGTGTATGTTTCTTTCATTAATTCATCAGTTCTCACAGGAATGCTATTCCAAGTTTCCAACCACTCACAGAATATAGAGAGAAATCTATAATTTTCATCATGTAATTTAAGTGAATAAGCATATTTATTAGGAAGCCAACAACCTTTATATACTGTTTTTACATTCAGTATTGTCCACTAAATATAAAATAGTTGTATGTATTCTGCAACTTATGCATAGTTGGGCAAACATATTTCTATTTTCCTAAGGTCAGCAATTGAAAATTTACAGAATTAAATTAACGTTTTACCTATCAAAATTTGTGGGAGAAAGGAATTTTGAAGTACATTTTTTTAAATTACATTTTCATCCCAAATAAGGCACATTGCCACTTTGATGTAGGGGGCTACTATCAGGGACATAAGCTACAGGGGTACTATGTGGGGAGTTGGGCGACAAGATGTCGGTTCACGTTACACTTGAACTTCTGCATGTCAGTACTGTTGGGGAAGCAGGAACCCGGAAGGGAATTCCAAAATCTAGCGGTTCTGAGGAAGTAACTACTGGAGTAGCAGGCTCTTTTACATCTAGGGATTCAACTGTGAAGGGTGGGATTTTGTTGCTTGTAGGGTTTGTCAGGGGTATTTACGTCGAGGGGGTACAAGTGCTTCGTCGGATCATTCGCCGTTAAAGTACTTGTAGAACAGGCAGAGGGATGCTACATTTCGTCAATTGGACAGAGGCTGAAGCTTAGATGACAGTTCAGGACCTATCAGGTTGGCGACTCTCTTTTGAACCTTGCATAGGAGTGAGAGACTAGTAGCAGATGCACCGGCCTAAATATGACAACAATACTCCATACATGGGCGAATGGTGGCCTTATAGAGGCACAGGATACTTTCGGGCGTTAGTAGCTTTCTAGCACGGTAGAGAGAACCCACCTTTTTCGCAGCGTTTCTGGCAATGCTCTCAATGTAATTTTTCCAACTCATATTTCCTGTGAACTTTAGGTCGAGGAGTTTAAAAGATGTACTTTCAGATAAAGAGTCTTTGGCCATTGCTATTGGTAGTAGAGAAGGTTTATTGTAGTTATTGAAGGAAACAAGTTTAGTCTTGGCACATTTGTAAGACTATTTAAAAAAGTGATTGAGATTCCAGGGCATAAAGTTTGTGTAAGCTAGAAAAGGGGGCACTTTGGATGTTATCTAATTCATGATTTCCATAAAAAAAAAAAACTTTGGAAACACCATGCATTTACTTTAATCTTTTTGTCCATTGTTTCTAATGCATTTTAATATATGTACTGAGTCGAATAAGTAGAGAAGAGATCTAGACTTTATAACTGGATGTGAATAGACAATTGAAAGCTTTGCTGGGCTACAAAATAAAGACATGGCTTTTTTATTTATTGCATTATTATCCGTTATAATACATAATACTCTGAAGCCTATCTCCTCTAAGCCAATTATTAAACGTTTGATTATATATAATTTCTCAGCTAGAAGACATTTCGTTGGCATAACATGTATAACATCCTTATAATGTGAGAATTCACCGCTAAGCATAAAAGCAAATGCACTCGTTGCCGCTTCATTGCTGTTATTAGCCAAGCCAACAATATGGCCACTCTTATAATCAAGGTAATGTTTCAGATGTATTTCATTAACAAGTAAAGATACTGTGATGCCTTTCTGCACTAGTAACTTGAACTTTTAATATACATGAGAAAATTGTTACCTCATTGTTCAATGACAGGATTCATATATGTTGATAGTTACTCTTCTGATGGTTGAATAACATGGCAAAATTACATTTTTGTGTCTCTTAACAATGTGTACCCTCTAGGGGAGCAGTTATATAATAAAGAAGAGAATATCATCATTTCGCTTGAATAATAAACCTTATTCATTGTCATTATGTTTATTTGTTCATATATAAAATCAATTGCATTAAAATATTTAAATGACTCATCTTGCACTAATAGCAAAAATGACAAGATTAATTTTAATATAGAAACTACATTTTTAAGTTTGCTTTGCTGTTCTTCTATGTCCATTTTCTTCATGTTCTCAATCCAAATCTGTAGAGTATGTTCATCAGTTACATGTTTAGGAATCCTATACTCCCCTATAGTCTTCATTTTCACATCACTGCAGAATACATATATTTAAATGACTTATATATCATACATTACGACCATGTAATCCCTACAGCCACCTACATTGAAAATGCTACTGTGAAAGCTGACACAGTCATATGGAATAAATCAGAGAGAGTTGCAACCTTGGTATAAGTGAGTGTCCCTAATTAGCTAGGTCTGAGCAGAGCTGAAAGGGAGAAATAGACCAAATATTAAGGTCTCGTGTATGATATGAAAAGAAACTGGAATCTTAGGGAGATATCAATCATACCAGTTATCATAGGTGCCACAGGGCTTATGAAGAAGAACTTGAAGTTATACCTAACTAATATTCCTGGTGAACTAAGTGCAAAAGAGATCCAGACAATTGCACTTAAGGGAACAACGAGGACACTAAAAAGAGCTCTCGGTTGGTTTCAATAAAAAGCAGGGAAATGTTGGTAGCTGATTTGACTGCCCCATACCCGGCATTACAATCTTAAAAGGAAGAAAATTAATAAAAAAAATGAAAAATTAGATTCAATAAGAAAGGACAGGCTGATTTTTGGATCTGGAGATTTGATGATACGGCATATAATAAGTATATCCTCCTGTTTAATAACACTCCAGTAATTTCTATCAAGAAAATTTAATTTCTCTTGTAAATCCTCAATGTTGTAAAATGTCTTTGATCTTTATATTCTGACGCATCAATTATACTTTCCTCTATAGCATGCTTAATAGCAACATTCTCTGCTCGAATTCTTTTGGAGTTTGGTGACTCTTTTTGATAATACGAGAGATAATTTGGAAGAATTGTCGGAATGGCACCATTCCAAAGACATGTTGTTCACTTTAATACTACTACCCGTTTTATCATCAAATTTTGACTTCTCCTTTATTGCATCCTCAGGCCGAAAATAAAGTTCACACACCTAAAAATATAATTAAAGAAAACGATTATACCATAATATAAACTATTGTTAAAATCTAAAAAAAGATTATAAACAAACATTTACAATATTAAATCAGGGTGGGATAAATTTGGGAGGGGACATTATTGTTAAATTTTGTGTATGTTCACTGATAGAATATTATATTTTCACACGATTGGTAGAATTTGTTTGATATTTTTCTAGTATTTTCTTTAATTTTATATTTTTGAGAGATTATCAAGGTTCCACATGACCTTAACGAGATCGCCATTTTTTCATTCTAATATACTTGACACTACTTTTGTTTTGAAGTAAAGAAAAATGCAAGATAAGTTAAAACACTAAGAATATCTAAGTTGGAAAAAGAGTAACTTATCTTGTCTTTGGTAACATTTAATTGTTTATATTTGTTGTTTTTTTTTCACCACGTTTATGTTTTGTTGGACCTTATTAAAAAAATGCCCGTTTTTGTGTCCCTTTCTTTTATTAGTCTTTTATTTAATTTTTAGTTCATATCGAACATTTAATTAAAAATGAACTTTCCCCGACAGAATAAATTATTCCTTCGACAATTCTATATTTTTTAGTAACAAATTATTTAACGCTAAAATGTTGCAACACACAAACAAACAAAAATCTTAACATATTTAAATATATTTCAAAGTTCACGGCTAAAACATATTCACTGAGGGGCACGTGTTCCATATTTTCATTTTCAAAACATGACGTCTCTTCCAAAAATTCCATGTAACTTTAAAATATTTGGAAATACTCAATAAAAGGTTTTATCTATTATTAAGAGAACACTTTGAAAAAATTATCATGCAAAAATGATTTGTTTATAATTAAAAAAGATAACCAAAATTAAATTAAATTTTTAACTTTCCTCGTGGACATTTTAGCCTCATAAGAATATAAACAGTTAAAAAAGTCCACATAATATTTGCTGTATTATCAATAAATAGTATTGTTTCTTTTATTCATATAAACAATGTTATCAAACGTCAAGAAAGTACTTGAATACAGTTCGAATTAAATACGTGTTTAATTAATAAAAATAACGTCACATATTTTGCTATATTTTGTTGAAATAAAATTATCCCTTTTAATGGCACGTATCCAAATAGAGATTGATTCCTTCTCTTTAGAAAAAGAAAATATATGTATTTTGGGAGCGTTTGGGTAATTTCTCCAACAATTCCGCAAGAAAAAAAAATGTTGAACCGTCCATGGTTGAACACAGCAAACTTAAATGCTATATGTTAAACGGAAACTCTGTAGGCAGCTTTTCTCAGTAGGTACACTTTACCTACATGTGTGTCTGGCAATGACGTCACACTGTCAGGTTCACTGGTTTAGCTGTGCAAACTCGCTACTCGCAAGGATTTTCTCACTTGCACACTCTCCCAAGCTTTCAACCCAGCTAGTATCGTTCATCCTGAAGTAGATCAATATAATGATGCTTTCTCTGTTGCTTTCTTCTCTTCATCCATCCAGAAGATTATAAAGGAGAGGATGTGCTTGACTTCACTTTGGGTGGAGCTCCTTTTATGTTTGAATAGTTGCAGATATTTTCTGTTGATACGCGCCCCCATCGCTGTAACCGTAAGATTGTGTATTGCTAAGAAACTATCATTTTCTCCCACTTAAATCCCACTCTCATTTAGAGATTGACACGTTTGGTTTCGGCCGTGAACAAACCGGAAAGCAGTCGCCAGTCTATTATTTAGAAATTGTTATGAGGATCTTACTAAACGATTTTTTTATGTTTTTTTTCTCATGCGTTATTGCAATGATTTTTTTTATATAGATATAATTTTGATAATATAATTTAGAAAATATAATTTTGAAAATATAATTTTGAAAATATAATTTAGAAAATATAATATAGAAAATATAATTTTGAAAATATAATTTTGAAAGTATAATTTAGAAAATAAAATTTCTCAAAAATATAGAGGATGTATTAATAGGACAGTTACTAGAGTAAATATGATAACTATTTACAAAGTGTAGTATCTGTTCTGATGCTACACGTCATCTTTTCTGTCCTCGGTATTTTTGTTCTTTAATCAATTAGGGCTTAAAGACCCCAGTATGAGAGGTAAACAAAACGAACAGTCTCGGTTGACATAGGTTCGCACATGTTTGTTTTTTCACCTGGACGATTTATTTCTTAATTGACAAGACCTTTTAATAAAACTATTAAAATAAACGAGGGATAGTTATTTTAAATGTAAATATTTATATATTTTATTTATTGGTAGGGGAATACCTGTTTATTTTTTAATGTAGGTTACAAAATTTTATTGAGGGAACAGCCCAGGGCTTATAACACCAGGTATTCGCGGTTCGTATATATTTTATTTACTCCACGAGGTAGTATTTTTCATATCGCATGTGTTTGGATGCATCAAGACTAGACGAGGTAGGTCATCATCGACAGGTACTGGTAATCTTCAGACACGTGAAACAATGCGGATACATAGATTATTGAAAGCTATAGAAAAAATTTAAATGCAAAACAGCAGCAGCAGCAGCAGCAGCAAAAAACAAAAAACAAAAACAAAACAAAAAAACATCAACTACACAACTCCAACCTGTTTATCAGTTATTAGTAAACGTAATTTGGACATGTTTCCCGGATACGAGACTCCAGCTGCGTAAAGAAATAATACACACACAAAAAATATTAATTCAAGAAAAATCATGAGGACAAAATGGAACGACCACACAATGTTTTAGAGTGACAAGCTGAGTGGCAGCTAAAACGAGTGGCACACTAGTGTAATAAGTGCCGGAATGGTGTTCTCAAACATGTGGTGAAGCTCCCTGGAGTAAAATAAACAAGTAAATATGTGAAGTCAAGTGTATATGAACAAATAGTAAATCTAATCATACTGTTTTGAAGCTAAATAAATCTTGACCGAGATTTTAGGGTCGTTTTTTTTAATAAGCACCCACTCTTTTACATTATCAGAACAGCAAGAGATCGCTCAGTTGTCAATGTCGGCGATTAATCATGGAGGCAAGTTTAGCCTGTGGAGCTGATTTAAATCCGTGGCGATATTTACTTTCTTTCTACCGAAGGCAGACGTTGCGCGTCTATCTTTTCTCTATTGTTATTTTCATGGCAAGTGCTCGACTGAGCTTCAATTTATTCTCCCTGCACAATAAATACTCGTTCAATTACAACCACTGTCACAACTTTCCCTTACTCTCTATGTGTGCCTAAAACTGAACGCAAATTCCATGAACAAAGTTGTTTTTTTTTTTTACTAGAACCGCTCGCCTGTGGAATTCTATACCACGGGGCTGCTTTCCAGCTGGCTGCAACATAGTTGTTTTCAAGTTTAATGGAAATATTTCTTGTTGAGCCGTCCTCTTAAACAAACATACTGACACTAATTAACCATTATAATCGTGTGGCTTTCGAGCCTTAATAAACGGCGGAGCTCCTGTAAAAATGTCAGAAGGTGGACAAAAAAAACCCAAAAAAAAACCCAAAAAAAAAACCAATAACAACAAAAAACAAAACAAAAAAGAAACGAACCAGAATAACGCGGTGCACTCTGGTTCCGCAAAAATAGTTTGAACTGTCTCGCTGGGATTTTCTCTGTAGAGACATCGCATGTGACTGGCAATAAACTAACCACTTCTCAACAAGAGAATGTTAAGGCCCACATTCAGACAAAAAATGCATGTTTGTCCGCTAGACAGTGCATCTTTGCCAGAACGATGAGAAGGATATATTCTTGGTTAGTAGGTATTTACTACTTTCCATCGCGGGAAGCTGTAACACAAAGTCGGAAGGTGTGGAGAATCAAGTCAAGTCAGCACACTTAAAAATGAGTACTCTTCCTTTTAAAATTGCCTGGACAGCCCCGTCTTCATTCGCCAGCAGTAAACTTACTCTACTCGAAAGACGGGAAGCATCGACTGAATGGGGGTGGGTCTCGACAGATGCAACGTAATTCCCTATTAAAAATGACCCAAACTGTCAGACTACGTGTCCTCGATGGCGGGAATATAATCTATTCAAGTTGTGCCAGTATGAACACAACAGGCGAGCCAGTCATTTTAAATGACGGCTAAAAATCTGCAGATGAAGTTTTCAGTATACGAACGGAGAATTTATGAACAAACCTTAACGCGCGCGGTTCATCTAAAACAGGACGGCTGTAGAGCCCAAAGGCTTTATAAAATCCGGATGTGTAACGCCACTTTTTGTTCCTTAACAAATCGAAAAAAAAAAACATGGCGGCCAGATTGTATAGCCACCATATTGTTGATCTTTTATGTCGTATTTTCTCTCTTTTATTTCACATTTTTCCTTTTCGGTTTCTTTCTCCCCCCCCCACTCTCCTTTTACTTAAATCTGTACGGATTCTTTTTGATCTGCGTGTGTCTTTCTTTTCTCTTTTCTTTCTTATTCTGTTTTGTGTTGAAAACGTCTTTTATTTCTAGTTTATTCTCGGCTTTATCATGCCAGACGACGTACACACCCATTGCCATCTCGCCATACACAACTCCCCTCTCTTTCTCCTAAACTAAACGTCCCGCTCGCATTACTGACGATCTAATCAAACCTGGACATCTTATCTCCCGCTTTTATCGTAGTTTCTAGGTTCATCCGATCGAAATACCCATTCGCTGTTTGGACGTTGCCACGGCCTCGGGGTTGATATGATAAGATTTCCTATTAGGAGAAAGAAGAAAAGGAGGAAAGAACAAAAAACAAAGAAAGTGGCTTCTTCATAAAGAGGGGAGATACATTGAGATGGCGGGATGTCTGTACGGTCGGATAGAATAGGCTTTAGCTAAAAGCTCACCCAAGCCACCGGTGACATCGTTTTGCCGCAAGGGAATAATATCTATATAGTAAATCACATACAGTACTGTTTAGTTGTATCACAACTCATCAGTGCGGCTAGATAGCAGTTTTCTTAAGCCGTGTACTGAACCTACAACCATCACATTGATAGTCGGCAGTTCTAACCATTGGACTATGGATCGGTGCTCATAAACGTCTCACCAAATGTCCATTAAATAAACATTTGTCCATCACTTTTACAGTGCACCAAATTCATTAGAGATGTATATGTGTTTATCGAAAAAAAAACACTTGGAGAGATTTATATATATATATATATATATATATATATATATATATATATATATATATAATTTACTCCCTTCTTACCGTAGGAAGATGTGACACAAGGTAAGGAAAGTAAGGAAAGTGACGCCAGCGCGCCAAAAGGAGAAGTATTCTGCCCATTTGTAAATTAGCGGGACAGCCCCATTGGCATTCTCTAGTGGGGCGCCTCAGGCACTAAACAATAAACTTACTTTACCCCAAAGAAAAGGGGCAGCGGCCTGGGAAGGTGTGTCTCCTAGAATTGCACAAGACGTTTAAGCCGATCCTTATTCAGCAGGAAAAAGTTAATTTAAGAAATGGCACACACTTTGTTAGTTTTGAAGCCAAGGCGGATAAGCATCCTCGTTCTCTCTCTCTCTCTCTCTCTCTCTCTCTCTCTCTTTATATTTTATATATATATATATATATATATATTATATATATATATTATATATATATATATATATATATATATATAGAGAGAGAGAGAGAGAGAGAGAAAGAGAAAGAGATACAGAAATAGATGTGCGTGTGTATATAATTGTTTTAAAATAAATGTATTCTTTTTAATTATTAACACATACATATAGGCTTCATCCTCATCAATTCATCAGCGTAAAAGATAACTGTCCAGTCAATCGCACGTTCAGAACCGTGGCCACTAGTAAGTTTAACTCAAATCCAAGCGTTCTAATCAACTGGCCAACTTCAACAGCTATGCGATAAACAGGAAAATATATCTTTTTTCTGTCATATAAAGCGGCTAATATAAACAGCCATCTTGACTGTATTCTACAGATCACACAGACAAAAACTTTGCTTAGATTAGACTTTTATTTTCTATTAAATGTGGGCTGTAAGTAATTATAAATTAAATTAATGTGACGCATTTTTAAGAGATTCTTCTTGTATATTTATATACTAGCGGGGGTACCCGGCGTTGCCCGAGTGTTTGTTTCCGGGACGGGGGGGGGGGGTAAAAATGTTATGGTAGGTAAGTAGGAAGGATCAAACCCGGAGTCATGAGTAAAAGTAGGAAAATAAAGTGTGAAAAAAAAAAACAAAAAACATCTGCAACGTTAACAGTTCGGCCACCAAGAAAAGTCCATTCCAGTTGTTTAGGAAAAAAAACAAAAAAAAAAAAACGACTACGGTAGGTCGGCGCGAACGTGAAAATATAATGTGAATTGTCCAGCACGCTAACCACTACGACACAGAGCACTGCAGCTCAGTTTAGTGAGTTTAAATAACTTCACATGAAAGAACTACGAAGCCAAACCGGTGTTCTCTTCTCAACTGTTCCTTGTGAACGATCCACAAACGGTGTTAAGTGGTGGCAGGGGGAGGAGGAATTTATTAGAGAGAAAATATTTTACCACTTCCATTGATCTTAACCGATTTTGGCCGTGACTTCTCAGCAGAAAAAGTATAGAAATCTAAGATTATCGAGGAATTTGAGAAATAATAAGCCTATAACACACCTCAGATATTGTTCTGCCGTTTGTGCATATTATATTTGCATGAAATATCTTGATTTTTAATCCTATTAATGTCAAAATCAGACGGGAAAAAATGAGTTCATTTTATTTATATAGAAGAAGAAAGAAAGAATAGAAGAAAGAAGATAGAATAGATAGATAGAAAGAATAGAAGATAGAAGATAGAATAGAAGAAAGAAAGAAGATAGAAGAGAAGATAATGTATGTATAATTAACAATAATAAACTTGTTTACATCATCATCATCATCATCATCATCATTATTATTATTACTATTACTACTACTCACTACGAATTTTCACACAGGACATCATCAAGGAATTCTCTTTGAAAACAACCTGTGGTGGTCCCTGGAGCCTGAGTGACAATAAGTCTCCCCAGATTTTCAGTGCTCATCACCTCTTTCAATTATTTTTGCAAATTATTTTGTATTATCACTACAGCCGTTTGCCATTTATTTCTCGTTGGTAACAACCATTATTCCTTACTGGATTTTCGGTTGCAATAAGCCTCTCCAAGGTTACAGTCGTCTTCACCTTCACCCAGTGGAGGTCTGGTTAGTGCTTTTTCTCTTCGATATTTTCATCCTCCTTGATCCTCCTCACATTTGGTGTGGCACCAGTTTATGGTGACACAAAAATTGGGGTGTAAACTTTACAAAACTCTACATAACATTGACTAACTCATATATTCTTCTGCTACCAGGTCAGGCTGTCTGAGGATACTGGCTTACTGGACCAAATGCACCAAATATTAATGTTATTATTTTTCCTCGCTCTTTACAAAGCCAAAGACAAGAACAACATTTTTTTCTACAAAACTACTAAACAAAACACATAAACAGATAAATATTTGAGGATATAAAGATTTGAAAGCATAAAAACCTTTACTAAAATGATCGGATTTAGCATTAAATAACTCGCAAAGATTTGATATGCCATAAAAAAAACAACCAACCCATACACCATTACTGAATATTTGTAGATATAAAGAATTTGAAGGATATTAACTTTGACTAAATTGACCACAGTCGGCGTTAAATATTCAAAAAATGCTAACATGCCTTAAAACAAAAGAATTAACGAAAACTTTATGAATATATATTTAGAGATATAAAGAACGTGAAGCATAAATGATTTCCAAAATGGCCGAGTCAGCGTAAAATAACTCGAAAAGTGTTTGTATGCCATAATGTTATACAGTCAGAGGCAAGGAGAAATTTTATTATAACACCTCCCGTTATAAACGTATAAATTGTATGTATTTTAGTTTAGCCAGGGGATATGATATCGAGGTATAAACTGAGTCATGTTGCACAGTTATCACACGGGTATATATCACAGTTCATATATGAGAAGAATAATATATGCTTCATACCTTTCATCCTCCAAGAGTTCTTCAAGAGTTCTTCTATCTTCACTTGCTGAGCTCCGTGATGAAACATGAAATGACCAACACCATAACCAATTGAGACCTCTGTTCTTTCTTCTTTTGTGGAACCACTTTCACAAAAGAAAAACACTTTATATTTAAAAAAAAAAAAAATATTTCCGTTGTCTCAAATGGTCTTTACAAAGTCTGCAGTTCTTGTCTATATGCTTGTTCTACGCAGCCTCGCTTCATGACCGTCTGTTCACTCCCGTGACTAAGCTCCAACTCTCCCGTCTGTTCACTCTCGTGATCAAATTCCAACTCCCAACTGACTAAAACTCCCGACTTCTTGACATCAGTTTCGGTGACGTAACCAATTAAAAGACACGTCTCCTTAACGTGATCTCCTCGCCACGTACGCCTCTTCAAGGTTATTTTGTTTATATTTAACCTAGCTAATTTATGTAAACATCTTCAGCTAAAACCCATTGCTATACTTTATTCTATAAACAATAAATAACTCCCAATATAAACTATTTTAAGAATATCATTGAATAGATAGACAGATAGATAGACAACTATTTTAAGAATATCATTGAATAGATAGACAGATAGATCGATAATAACTAATCAACTGTTAACAATGTTAATTATTCAATAATAAAGCAAAATAAAATTAAACTCATATATTGGGATTAAATTTGACTGTTCTAGCGTTATTTTTATAGCAGGTGCTAGTCTGATCCTCAGTCTATAGTCCCTTCTTGCCAAGCTTTCACAAAAAGCTCGACTAGCTACAACCACTATTAACAATTTCCCACATTCTCTATCTGTGCCTACATCTAAACGCAGATTCCATGAAAAATCTTCTTTCATAGGACTGCCTGCTTGCTTCCCAACTAACGACAACATGTTAGCCTTCAAGTCCAATGTAAACAAGTTCTTCTAAAGCCGCCCCCTTAAATAATATAAATTCTATCTAACCTACTCCATTAACGATTAAACATTTAAGAATTTAACGACATTATTTAAACAAGCAACGTATTTGTCTTTGCGTAACCCAAGTATTCTAAAAAGAGCGTCTGTTTTCAGCAGATATGGATAAAGGTTCAAATGATATAAAAGTCAGTGTTTGAAAACGTCGAATGAAAGCGTGGATGTAGATGAGGTAGTTTTACATAAATTTATTGATTCCTTGATGAGTCGATAAGCTGATTGGAATATGTAGATGAAGCTGATTAGATCGACATCGATTTAAAGTAGCGATAAGAAAAATCGATAGGTAATCATCTTTGGCAGAAGTAAATTGGAAGGTAAAACTGCATTTATTAAAACAATTCTACCATTGAACTTCGTTTTCGAACATAGCCATTACTTGATATAGCACAAAAAAACTCCTGGGAACATATACCCGAACGAACAGTTGGGAATGACAACTACACTATTCACGATGACTACATAATCCCTACTGCTACATATCTTGAAAACGCAGCTGTTAAATCAGATATAGTGATTTGGGACAGAGCAAACAAAAAAGCGACCGTAATAGAGGTCAGTGTACCCAATGATACAGGGCTTAACAGAGTTGAGAGGGAAAAGATTACAAAGTATCAAGGACTTATGTATGATATGAAACGAAATTGGAAATTAAAAGACGTTTCAATTATACCAGTCATCATAGGAGCAACTGGGTTTATGAAAAAGAACTTTAAAAAGTACACAGCAAGCATACCCGGTGAACCAAGTGCAAGTGAAATACAAACGATTGCACTGAAAGGGACGGCTAGAATCCTGAAAAGATCTCTTGGTTGGACTCACTAAAATAGGGGTAAATGTCAGACATCTGGTTGGATGTCCCATCCCCTAGAAGAAAAAGTTTAAGAAAAATGAAAAAAAAAAGAGAAACACGAAAACAAATCAGTGATGGGCCGCAGGAAGGTGGCTTTTAAACCCTGTACAACCTTGGCATTCTTTCGCACACATTGTGCAGACATGTGCGCCACTAGCAGCACGTTCTTGATGATCACTTCTATGTATAATCAAATCCCGCTTCAAACCACCTGGTGTTTTATACGTCCGCCCGCAGTTGACACAGGTTAGATCTGGTAACACAAGACTGCTTTGTGGCTCACTGCGCTGATGAGTAAATGTATTTCCTTATAATATATATTAATCCTTATTCTCTCTCTCTCTCTCTCTCTCTCTCCCTATATATATATATATATATATATATATATATATATATATATATATATATATATATATGCAGACCATGATGTTATAATCATTAGATTACTCTGATAGACGTTAAGACATTTAAAAATAAATATTCAAATTTCAACGATTCTCGCGGTTAAGGTGGGGCGATACGATTTGTTCCTTGTCTAATGGAGTCAGAGATAACTTCATTGCCGCGTTCGAATCTTCCGACCGGCAGTAATCGTGTCACCCTGCACTGATGAATCCCGAAACGATGAAACACTAGTGTATGCAGGTATTTAATAATTATTATAGTAAATGTTTATATATATTGTTTTTCTTTTTTAAATATAATTATCCACTGACACGTGTTTCGTCGTCTACGACTCATCAGAGTGGCTGAATATATATATATATATATATATATATATATATGTGTGTGTGTGTGTGTGTGTGTGTGTGTGTGTACATATATATCGTTAGTTATCATTTTAAAACCAAAACATCTATTTAATTCACATTCATAGTATTTTATTCGTATGTTTAGGTAGTACGTCTTACACGTGTTTCGTTGAATAGCGGGAGCCCACAAAATAACAGAGACTTATATGTGTTTATTAGCAAAAAACAGTTGGAGAGTTTTTTTAATAATGATAATATATATATATATATATATATATATATATATATATATATATATATATATTGCTCGATTAAATGTTGGTACAAATAAATTTATAGACCAAAGAAAGTAATTGGTTTGAGAGCACAAACAGTTAAGTGACCACGCGTGAACGTATAGTGATGAAAGTAAAGTTACGAGGAAGAAAAAAGAGGGTAATCTCGAGAAAATCAAACAGGTATAATTGTAGAAGGAACGAGTGATTACGAAGAATCTATATGTGAGTTCGCAAATACATTTAAAAAAGACGGATAGATAACAGAAGAGTATAGTATAGTATAGTATAGATAGATAGATAGATAGATATATAAATAGATAGATAGATATATAGATAGATAGAGAGAGAGAGAGAGAAAGAGAGAGAGAGTAGCAGAAAGAATGAGAGGGGAAGGGGGAAAGCGTAGGTAATAGAAGGTGAAAATCAAACATCCAACTGCGACGATCTTAGAAAAAAAAGCAAAAAACGACCCAGGCATTAGCTGGACATATAGAAACTACTACAGAAATAAGACAAACAAACAAACAAACAAACAAACAAACGCACAAACAAAAACACCACATGGAAATTACCCCCCCCCCAAAAAAAAAAATAAATAAAAGTGTCGACATTAACTACCACCACATCAAGTAGTCATAAAGGGCTAAAGAGGATGGAAAGACTGAGGAGGGAAATCACTAACCAAATCTCCACTAAATGAGTACGAAGAGGACTGGCACCTTCGCGAGGCTTATTGTCACTCAAATTCCAGTGAAGACGACTGGTTGTAGGTAGCGATAAGTCAATGGTAAATGGCTGTTGCGATAACGTAGATTCATTTACAAACGTTATCAGAAAAGGTAGAGAGTATTGGAAATCTGGGAGAATTGTTGTCACCTGGTCTCCAGGAAACACCACGATGTAAACAGAGAGACATTTTGATGATGACCTCTGTGTAAACTTTTAGTGAGTACAATAATAACAATACTGATAATATTTGTTACGAAATAACTCACGTCTGTGAGCAAGTAGAAAACAGTGTAAGGCCAATGTAGATTTCCGATATAAAATATTTCCTGTTTTGAGTTGATGACCCTTTTGGTTTGACAATTATTACGTGAAACTGGCCATGTTAAGACTGGCTTAATAAGTAATCTCCTGATGAAATGATGATGCTTTTATTTAGAAAGCCGTTCTTAACATGGAGGAAGATATTTTAGTAACTATTCTTTAAATTAAATTGATATGGTAACGTAGACACATTTCGGCGACAAAAAAAAAATGAGTTCAGAATAGTTTTATGTAAAAGCAGAAACTAACTAAAAATAAAACGAAATACGAAACTAGCAAACTCATATATAAACGGGTTTTCGTTGTATTTATTTAAAAAAATCATAAACAGTTTGTTTGCGGTATGTTTTCATTAAATTGTTAGATGAAAATACAGAATAGTTAAAAAAAAATCCCGGCTCGTATTCTACATAAGCAAAAAAAAAAAAAAAAATAGCAACAACCGTATTATTATTATTGGCTCACAAGGAGTTATCACATAGGTCATTAACGATCTCTCCTTCAGAACAATCTGTAGTGTTCCCTGGAAGCTGAGTGACCACAAGTCTCCCCAGATTTTCAGTTATCTCCACCTCTTTCGATAACATTTGCAAATAAGTTTGAATTATCGCAACAGTCGCTTACCATTGATTTCTCGCTACGAGCGGCCATTGGTCTCCACTGGAATTTGAGTGACAATAAGCCTCTCCAAGGTTCCGCTTCTTTTGGCATTTGTCCAGCAGAGGTCTAGTCAGCGCTCTCTCTTCGGTCTCACCATTCTCCTTGGCCCTTCTCGGCTATTTGGCACCATTCTTTTTTTTTGGGGGGGGTGATTATGTAATAGGAGAAGGGATAGAGAACTTTCAGATATGCAGCTTTATTGGTCTTAGTTCCATGTAACGCTTCGTGTTCTGTCTCTGCGACAGCTCGTCTGGCCCGCGCACATGGCTCATGTGTGGTAGTCTCCATATTCAAGACATTTCCTTAATATTTCAGTTTTTTTCGTTATTGTTATTCGTTGTTTATTTCCAGCTATTCCTCTGATTCCAATTTCTCCCATTCTCTTTTTCAAAGTTTTCGGAATTGTTGCTAGTGCTCCTACTATTATAGGTACTATCTTGATTTTTTTTATCATCCATATCCCTTTCAGCTCTCTGGCTAGCTCTGTGTATTTGCTTCGTTTCTCCTTTTCTTCGATATTCACCCTGTGGTCAGCTAGAGCATCAAATTCTACGATTTGGTAGGACTATTCTTTTTTGTTCATTATTACGACATCCAGTCTTCTTGCTTGGATGGGATTATCCATTTGTATGTCTATGCTCCATAGGATTTTGTGATTCTCGTTTTCAATTACTGTTGCTGCTTATGTTTGTAGCCTTCACCGTACTGTATACCGATACTCTATGGCTGACTGGGATAGCTTCCGTACATTCATATCTGATTTACCTCTGCACTCCATGTTTAAAAAGGAAGTGTCCTCTATAGTATCAGATCTGACCGAATGGTTAATTGTAGGTATAGACCAATTAATACCATCTAAAAAATTCCAACAAAAACCTAACAGCCAGCCATGGTTCTCCCCAGAATGTGCTGCTGCTATCGCGCACAGAAATCACTTTTTCCATAGCTACCAACGTAATAGATGCACTGAGACTAAAGCTACTTTCAGGACTGCCAGCAACCACTGTAAAAGAGTAATAAAAAATGCAAGAGAGCTATATTCCCAGTCTGTTAAATCTAAGCTAGCTGATCAGCGGCTTGGTTCCCACCAGTTTTGGCAAATAACAAATAGGATCCTGAACAGACGTGTGCATTCTATCCCAACCATTATCAATAGACCAGAGGTCATCTCGTCAGCATCAGACAAGGCCAAACTATTTGCAAAGAACTTTGCAGCTAATTCTACCCTATGCGACGAAGGCCATCAACTCCCCATATTTCCGCCTATAACATAGAACACGCTAGGGAACATACAAATATCCGTGCATGAGGTCGCCAAGCTAATCAAGAACCTTGATTCCAGTAAAGCAACTGGCCCTGACGGCATCCCAATTATAGTGCTAAAAAGCTTCAACCAGAACTTGCTCCCATACTTACAAAACTGTTTAAGCGCTGCCTTAAGGAGAAGTGCTTTCCGACTCCCTGGAAGACCTCATCAGTTTGCCCTGTATTTAAGAATTCAGGTGATAAGTCATCTCCCTCTCAATACAGACCAATAAGTCTTCTGTGTGTTATGAGTAAGTTGCTGGAATCCATATTAAATAGAGAAATAGTCAACCACCTCAGCAGAAACAACCTTCTTAGTGACACACAATATGGTTTCCGCTCTGCAAGATCTACCGCAGATGTGCTGACGGTTATATCTCACAGGATTAGTGAATCGCTTGACAAAGGCTTCCTTTCTAGGGCAATTGCTCTTGACATATCAAAAGCCTTCGACAAGGTATGGCATAAGGGTCTACTTCACAAGATGTCCAGCTACAGTATAACTGGAAATGTTTTCTCAATCATTAAATCATTTCTCTCCGATAGGCTCATAAGAGTAGTGGTCGATGGACAAAAATCAGAGGCCTGCAGTATTAATGCTGGAGTCCCTCAGGGGTCAATCCTGGGCCCAACTCTCTTCCTGATCTACATCAATGACCTCCCTAAACACATACTTAAATCATTCGTTGACATCTATGCTGATGACACGACCATCTACGGCAACACGCCAAAGGCTGTAAATGACAAAGTTCTCTCTGATTCTCTCTCCTCTGATCTCGAGCGCGTGGTTCAGTGGGGGAAGACGTTGCTGGTTACCTTTAAAGCATCTAAAACCAAACTCTTATCCTTACATCATCAACGCTCTGATCCCCATCTGGCATCAATTGGGATGGATGGCTCTTGTCTGGGAGAGGCCACGTGTTTTGACAAGCTTCTGGGTTTGATCTTTACTCCTGATCTGAAATGGAACACGTACATCAAGTCTGTTGCCAAGGTCCCTGAAAAGATGGTGGGATCATTCTACCGCTCCAGAAGATATCTCACTACTGATGCAATTCTCTATCTATATAAAAGCCAAGTACGTCCAAGGATGGAATACTGCTGCCATATCTGGGCAGGAGCTGCTAAAAGCAGCCTATCCTGCCTTGACAGAGTTCAAAATAGACTTCGTGGCTTAGTGGGGGATGCCCTTTTCTCTACTCTGCAACCTCTCTCCCACAGAAGAGACGTTGCGAGCCTATCCTTGTTTTATCGTTATTTCCATGGCAGGTGCTCGTCTGAACTCGAATCTCTGGCCCCCCTCGCCAATCTTTCACGAAAAACACCCGTCTAGCTGAATCCACTGTGAAAAATTTTCCCCACTCTTTATCTGTGCCTAAATCAAAACGTGGATTCCATGAACAAAGCTTCTTTCTTAGAACTACGCGCCTATGGAACTCTGTTCCGTCTGCCTGCTTCCCACCTGACTACAACTTAGATGTGTTCAAATCCAACGTTAACAAATTCCTAATGAACCGCCCCCTTCATCAAATCTCCACACTAACGTAATGTACTTACAATAAACCTTATCCCTGAGTGGCTTCCGGGCCTTGATAAGTGGTGACATCTGTGTAAAAAAAAATGTGTGTGTGTGCATTCGAGATGCAGTTGTTTGCACAATTTCCAGTGAACTACCATTCCCACTTGGTCGTGCATGTTATTGTATCCCTTTTGAGCTAGTTTGCTACATTCACTTACTATACGGTTTATCGTTTCGTCTCTTTGTCCACAGAGTCTGAATATGCAGTTTTCTTGTGTTTTGTTGAGCTTTGCTTTGGTGTGGTTAGTTTTCATCGAGTTATCTTGTGCTGCAATTATTAGACATTCAGTTTCTCTGTTTCCGTCTCCTTTTCGCATCTATGTCCATGTAGTTCCGTTATTCTCATCTTTTGCCATCCTTATGAATCTTCCGTGTAATTGTTTCTATTCCCGTGTTCCTTTCTAGGCTTATGCTTTGCCTCTCTGTTTCTGTTTTATTGATTTTTCAGTGTCTCTCACTGTCATGATTATTCTTTTAGTGTTTTGCATTATGTATTTTTCTCGTTCTTTTTTGGTGTCATTATTATTATTATTATTATTATTATTATTATTATTATTATTATTATTATTATTAATGATAATAATAATAATTATTATTATAATGATAATAATAATAATAATGATGATAATAATAATGATAATAATGATAATAATAATAATGATAATAATGACAATAATAATAATGATGATAATGATAATAATGATGATAATAATAATAATAATAATAATAATAATAATAATAATAATAATAATAATAATAATAAGGATTGTATGTGGGTGATGATCATAATTATATAAGCAAATGGAATAAACATTAGCAATACAATTTATCAAATTTGGTTGAATAAGTATACACACATTCATAAGCATACGCACGCAAACACTAACAAGCACATATACACACAACTCATTAACTTTGTTCTCATTACCGTTTGATCATCAAAAACAAATGTATAAGCTAATGACTCTTTGACTCTTATAACCAATTTAAAAAAAAATTATTTGTGTAATTAAGGTAGGAAGTTTTGATTACGATTTTCAGCCCCGTGGATAAATCACGGTTCTTACTTTATTTTTATTTTTTTCAAACCTATTAGATAAGACGTCATAACTTCTGTATTCATTTTTTTTTATTTCCGAACTGTTATCCTCTTATTTATTGTTGTTGTTTCATTACGTGCGGCCAACTATTCCTCTGGCCTTCTTCAGGTGGTTAACTGCGACGGACTATGAATGTTGAATCTTGTAACTGAAATAGTTGTTGTTTCACCACAGTTTTGGCGAATTGAACCTATGACCTGCTTTGGGTAGGATTGAAACCGCTATTTCCAAACAATACTGACATGGAACCTTTGAGACTCAACGTCTATATCCACTGTGTCATGGGGCCCGAAAGGACAAAGAAGGAGATAGCTATTGGGGATACAGTTATAAGACTCAGCATTCTTATCCTGCCGCGTTTAATCACCTGAAGTATATTCATTTTCTTTAGGAGGAAAAAAGAAGGAATATCTCTGTGTTATCACTATAAGTTGCCAATGTGACGAACCGCCATGCAAACTAAGAACAAATATTGATTCGAAGACTGGGGCGATGATTGATCAATGCTAATCACTTTCCATGCGTGGGTGGGGGTAAGGGAAGGGCTACAAACAAGAAAAAGTCCCGCTTATCTTATGCTCTAATAAAACTGATTGATTGATTTCAGACTCATAAAGCCGACCCCCCCCCTCTACGCACCTATAAACAGGATGACGAAATTGATTTGTTGCGGATCGATAACTGATATCTTGTGATGATCTCTCAAGAACGCAATCGATTACCTGATCGTGTCATTCGTTGATAAGCGGAGGGGATTATCATTATTGCCACTCAAATTCTAAACTTTTCACACACCAATGTCTTCAACGCCCATCGCATGCCGCATTGACACGACGATTTTTCTTTAATTAAAAAAAAATAATGGACGGATATGACACGTTTCCATGGTTCTAAATATTTTGGTATCCTTTTTTTTAAATACTTACTGATTACTATCGATTAAATACCGAAATTAAAATTGTTCAACAAATACAGTAAAAGATAAAAGAGAAAGGTGACTTGCTTGAATCATTTCTGGTAAACATGTGTGTGTTTTTTTTTATTGGAAACCTTGAATTGAAATTGAGTGATTGCCATATTTTATTTATTTATTTGCGGACTGTTATCCTCATCTTTGTAGTTGTTGTTGTTTCACTACGTCACGGTTAACGAACTGAAGAAGGCCAAAGGAATAGTTGGCCGAAAGTGGTGAAACATTAACAACTATGAAAATCAGGATAACGGCCCACAAATAAATAAATAAAGTAATATATGGTTATTGATAAAGGCTGATAGCAATGCAGAAAAATCGAAATGGCGGACGAAAGTATGAAGAAAAACAAACAATTTAAGAAAGTGTTTGGGTCACTAATCTTTAGAAAATCTAATTTTTTAAAAAGGTCTTTCAAATCAGCAAACGTGAGAATTACGGCTACCTAGTAATCAAATATTCAGGACAATGTAACGTCTTTGATAATTTCGGGAAAATATCACTCCTTCTCAAAAAAATGTGAAGGTGGAGCGTTCAAGCGGAGTGAAAAATTTAAGATGGCTGCCAGCCTATCTGAAAATATTACGTTTAAATGTTCCAGTTAACACACCTTTTTGAAATATTAAGCTGCTGGCTTATTCCAAATTTATTCAGACATTTTATACTAAACATAAACAGACACACATATCTAAGTGAATAAATTTCTTCCTATCCTAACTATATTGACATCAACACTGGTTATGTTTATTTTATACTATAATAAAACATAAGATTTGGAAATACCGTATATAAAGTAGTCAACAAATACCCACAAATTGTTTTAGGTGTTCTTAATTCTCATATTTATTTTTCAAATAGTTTCAAATAAATTTATATTTTGTAAAAAAAAAAGTTCATAATTTTCATTACCATCCATGCAGATTGACGAAACTCTCGCGCCTTGTTACATAAAAACTAAGATTTCTCTCAAAATATTTGTCATTCGGATCAACAAAGTTGGGCATTAAAATCATGCAGTATTTTACTCAGCTTATAATAATAATAATAATAATAATAATAATAATAATAATAATAATAATAATAATGATAATAATGAAATCTTAATGTGTCTTTTTGTGATATTTCACGTCATTAATCCACATGTTATGGGTGATAAATAAAACATAGTTAATCCCTAAAACAAATAAAAGTGAATTAAAAATATTACCTGCGTTTAAAACGTTGCGTATATGTATATTTTTATTACTTTAAGAATTACGTATATAATTACATTTGAAAGGCTATAAAACAACACAATTTTTTAATTTTTTATAAACAAATTTATTGTTTAACTATATATATATATATATATATATATATATATATATATATGTGTGTGTGTGTGTATATATATATATATATATATATATATTTGTATATTTTGGCAGCAAGTCATTATTCAACCACGTCTAATTGAACATGACAGAGTTCTTTTTCTTTCCGATTTTTGTGGATATCTTTTCCATTCGTCACGATTGTTTTAATTTCAGCTGGCATGTTTTATATATATATATATAACTACTTCATTTACTCACATAAAATTAATATACGAAAGTATAAATTTATGCATAAACTTTAAGTATTTACTTCAAAAGTGCTCAATACGTAGGTAGAGCTAGTTAGTAATTTATAAAATATATATGGCGGTTAAACTACACTGAATATTCGGCGTTTCATCCTCTCTAGGATTCCTCAGGCTTATGCGCATAAGCCTGAGGAATCCTAGAGTGGATGAAACGCCGAATATTCAGTGTAGCTTAATCGCCATATATATTTTATAAATTACTATATATATATATATATATATATATATATATATATATATATATATATATATATATAAGAAATAGCAACTATCAATTTACGAAACGGTCACTGTCACGACTTCTAAATTTCAACGTAATTAAATGAATAAATTGTAAGATAGTCAACACCATGAAATTTGGGATAGAAATTTTGTCATTATATATATATATATATGCACACACACATATGTATATGTATAATGACAAAGTATATATTCCAAATTTCATGATGTTGACCATCTTACAATTTATTCATTTAATTTAGTTGAAATTTAGAAATCGTGACAGTAACCGTTTCGTAAATTGATAGTTGCTATTTCTTCTGATGAGTTAAGAGTAAAATAGATTCATTGATTGATATAACAATTAAATGAATGATTTTGCGCTACGAAACAGTCACTGTCAAGAATTGTAAATGTCAATGTAATTAAAGGAATAAATTGTAAGATGGTCAACATTATGAAATTTGGAATATAGACTTTTGTTATTTGTTTGTTATATGCTCTGTAATTACATTGAGCTTCATAAATTGTTTAACTATTTTGATGAATACATCCTTGAAAATGAAAGCCTGCTTTTGTTCTTTTTTTTTTTGGAGCGAGAATGTTAGTTTGTAGGTCTTATAACGGTATGATTTTCAAAAATAGGAATCAGCAAGGTGTCGCGTTAGCCGCTCAAAATGAATTAAAACCTATTACCTGCGTTTGAAGCGTTGCATATATTTTTAAATTTAAGAATTACACATATAAATACGTTTGCAAGGTAAGCAAAAACAGGCTTTCGTTGACAAGGATATATTCATCGCAATATATGAATAAACAATACATTTGTTTATCAAAAAAAATATGCGTTATTTTCTAGACTTCCAAACGTATTTATATATGTAATTTATAAATTTCGAATGAAAGTGATCCTCTCTGACACTTCTTATCAATTGAAAGACTATGACGTTGAAGAATGTACACACACACACACACCCACACACCCACCCACACACACACACATATATACATATATATATATAATGACAAAGGTCTATATTCCAAATTTCATGATGTTGACCATTTTACAATTTATTCCTTTAATTACGTTGACATTAAGAAGTTTTAACAGTGACCGTTTCGTAAATTGATAGTTGCTATTTCTTCTGATGAGTTAAGGGCAAAATAAATTCATTGATTGATATTATAATTAAATGAATGATTTTACGTTACAAAACTTTTTATAGAATACAGACGTTTGTCATTTTTCTGTTATATGCTCTGTAATGACATTGAGCTTCATAAATTCAGGAGTAGTATATAAAAAAGTGAAATATAATTAAAAAAAATCATATTTCCGTAGAATATATATATATATATATATATATATATATATATATATATATATAGTAAGTTATAAAATATATATGGCAGTTAAGCTACACAGAATATTCCGCGTTTCATCCACGCTAGGATAGGATTCGTCAGGCTTATGTATATATAAATTGTTTAAAATATAATGACCCACTGACATGTGTTTCGTCGTCTACAACTCATCAGGGTGGCTGGATCTATCTATATATATATAAAAGGTGGGGGTGGGAGTTTAATAGTTGTAGAATTATCAAGTTTGCATACGGGGAAACAAAACAAAATCCATTTTTTTATGTACGATCATTTCGAAAAGTTTATTCTTTTATCTAATCGATATTTACAAATAAAAATAAGAATCATAAATATAAAGCATCGAGAAATAATTAAAATATTTTCCAATATCGTCTCCTTATCAGCAAAAAGGTGGGGGGACAACAAAATTTTTTTAACAGGCTTATCGAAGATAATTGAGTTGTTGAATCTTTGTGAGATAGTGTTTCCATGTTGCTTTTTAAAAAAAACCCGTAAAGAGGTCTCTCGGTGGTAAAAATATATATATATTTTTTTAATCTAAAAGGTTGTTAGTTGTGATGATTGGTTTAAAATCTAAAATGCTGGGATAGTCTCATGTATGAGAAAGTGCTTAGAACGATGCAGATAACCGACTTTACGAGAAGCAGGCATAACTGCAATACTTCTTGCTCTTATAGACCTTGTCTCTGTCACTCTCTGTCTCTCTCTCTATATTATATATATATATATATATATATATATATATATATATATATATATATATATATATATATATATATCATTCAAACACTACCATGTTTGAATATATGGTTAAGTGGCAGTTTTAGTCATTTAGAACTGCTTTATAGCTTCACCGCTCACTCATTTTTCGACCAAATTTCAAACAATTATTAGTGTTTAAAGATAACCTTCTCAGCTATATTGGGGAAAAACAAATTCGTTCAGTAAAACAAAAGCTATGATGAATTTTATGTTCAAAATCGTACACTTATGTAAGGAGGTGAGGGAGGCTTTTATGAATGGTTTCCATAGCAACCACGTCGCTTCAACAACTACTGTTGCTACTAAATTGAAAAGAAAACTAAAAAATGAAACAGAATGAAAGCATGACAGGAATAAAAGTGAGGGATTTTATTGGAAGCAGACGAGTGCCGTATATTGTTATTACATATGTGTTTGTGGGGGCAAAAAAAAAAAAAAGACTGAAATTAAAAAAAAGAACAAGTGAATTTCTTGGAAGCTTGGAAATATCATGGATTACAATAGAATAATGCGAGCATGAAAAGTAATATGGTTAAGCTTAAACATGGAAAAGTAAAGGACTAGTTGTTAATACTGAAAAAAGGACAAGATAGTCCAGTAAAAAATATAATAAATTTATAACTGAAAATATTGCAGCATTAAGAATTTTTTTTAAATTCAATTTATAACATTATATAATCAATTCTTAATGCTGCAGTATTTTAAGTTATAAATTTATTATATTTTTTTACTAGTTTTTAACAACTAGTCCTTTACTTTTCCATGTTTAAGCTTAACCATATTACTTTTCATGCTCGCATTTTTCTATTGTAATATATATATATATATATATATATATATATATATATATATATATATAGTCATCAACATACAGTACTGTTTCGCTGTCAGGATCGAAACCCGATCGCCCAAACGACAGCCGGAGCTTCTACACATTGCGATATACGGCTGCTGCTTTGCGGGCAGTGAGTTAACAATGTTTTGACATTGTCCAAAGTATCTAAGCTCAATTTGTTTGCACACACACACACACACGCGCACACGCACACACACACACACATATATATATATGAATGAAGGATTTTAATAGCACTGGCATGTTGGGAAATTCTCAACCCCAATCGCTGAATAATATGTCCCACGTAGTCAGCCTTACACTGACCATGAAATTTGTATACTACCATATTATATTCTGTGGTGGGAATTCTACCTTTTCGAAAAGAGTGGAAAGCACTTCTAGCCCCAAATACTGCTCGAACTTTCATGGTCAGTGTGAGGCTGATTACGTGGGACATACTATTCAGCGATTGGGGGTGAGAATTTCCCAACATGTCCCCCCCCTTCGATACCTAGGCACAAACAATGGCCAACATCCGGGCGTTTGCATACTCATTGTTCGGCCATTGATGAACACTTATTAAAGTGTCAAGTCTGCACTGGAAGTTACACGGATGGAGCATTCTCCATTTTACACAGAGCCCGCTCGAAAATACATTTGAAAATTCTCGAAGAGGTCACGATTATTTTACGAAAACCAACTCTGTGTAAGCAAAAAGAACACACCAATAATCTAGAACTTATGGGTGTAGTTTTAGAATGCTTCTCCGTCTCTCCAGACTTCATTTATTAATTTCACCCCCCCCTAATTCGTTAATTTTGGTCTTTAGACCTCGATATTATTACTTTTTTTTATCTCTTAAACCCGCCGATGTTACAGTTAAAAAGAATCGGCCGAAAGATATCTTCGTTAATTTAATTTTTTTATCCCCCTTTTTCATACGTTTTTCCCCCTTCATTCGGTTCAAATAATTTTGAACTACATACTGGTTTTGGAGATTAGATTTTCAGACTTTGTAGTATTTCTTATCGTTTAAACGTCAAAAAGAAAAAAAGAGTCCTCAATTTCAATAATGGCATTTCCCCCAGTGCTATTAAAATCCTTCATAAAATTTTGTACCCATAAAAATCTTTATATATATATATATATATATATATATATATATATATATATATATATATATATATATATATATATATATATATATAATTTATGAAGAGATGAAGGTTTTTCGACAAGCTTGTAGTTTTTGGAAACAACTCAATGAACCGGAAGCTGCATTACAATGAGGCATCAAAACACCGAATTGATGAAGAACACTAGACGAATGAGTACAACGAGCTAGAACAAAGGAAGCAGAGAATAGATAAGATGATTCTGAAGACCATAATACATATTATTTGGATTCTTCTGTCTACTATCTTCACCTTGCATTTAGTAGTTCGAAAAATCCAAATAATACGCATCGTCAATCCACATAAAAATATAAACATGCCATATAATATTTATAGAAAAAATAACTGAAACTAATAGCATCACGCATGAAAGAGAGATAGAGAGAGAGAGAGGGAGAGGGAGAGAGAGAACGGGGAGGGGGGAGAAAAAGCAGGAAAAATGAAATTTACGATACATTGCTGAACCTTATCCAGAACATTGAAACCGGACAAAGATTTAGCGGTCCAAATGTCGAATGCATTCCATACATGGTTTGATAGTATATTTGTAGAGATAGGGATAGCCTCAGGTATCAGAAAATGCTAAGAACGATACAGATAACCGACTATACGAGAATCAGGCAGATTAATGGATCTAACTCCCAACTCCAAGAAAGACCTGAAGAGAAAGAAATATTAAGAAGTTTTAGAGTCGATTCTCATCGAAAGCCGAGAAATCCATGAAACTCCCAGGAAGAAAAGGGGCATACCTATAATTGAAAGACACAAGCTGAGTCTTAAACAAAACATTCCATTTACTGCCTCAATCCATAGCTGATACTGGGTTATATTCTAGATAGATTAATATTTTAACTGATTCGAAGGAGATGGGCGAGAAGCAATATCAGAATAGAGATTGGTATCATTATCAGAGATGGTAATTTTCGATAGGTCATTTATGCAGAAAAGAACCAGTGTTGGGCCTTGACGTAAATCCTGTGGAACGCTGACATTGATAGGTGTTGTGGTAGGATCTTCCTAATTAGCATACGTGGAGTGTCAACCATATAGATATGGTTGTTACCGTAAAGACGGGAGAGACCCAACGAGAGACTCAGAGAGACACGAGATCGAGAGTTTACGACCACCAGCCGACACCTTCTCCAGGGACGGTCTCTCCAATGGACGCTATGTAAATATTTGTATATACTTTCTTGCTTTAAATATATCTTTTCTACTTTACTTCTGTGTTGTAGTTATTTATTCCATGTGTGTTCAGTCGACCTTCAAGAATAGGAAAAGAAAATGAAGAAACACAATGCAAAGTTACTCGCAAGCTTTAATAAGAAAAGAACGACCTAATAATGTCAATGACCACTAACCCGTAGTTTATGTAAAGGACCAAAATGCCGAACTCTGTCGAACGCCTTCGAAAGGGCAAGCGCAATAGAGTTTTTGTCGCCTGAATTATCCATATACCGACGGATCCGTTTAGTTACAACAATTTTTAGATCAGATGTTGAAAGAAAACCAGAAAATATCACTAAACCTTCCCAGACTTTCCAGAAAATGAACAAGCTATCTGTTTACCAAGCTTTCAAAAACTTTGCTAATAACAAAAAAGAAGACTAACGAGACGACACTTAGTAGGATCGAACCGATGACCAGCATTTTTAAAGATAGAACAACAGATGACATCTTAAAAAAATAAACTGAGGCAAACAGACATAGAAAAATTTCGAGAGGAAAGAAATACATTCAGAGGCATAACGTTTGAGAGTAGAAACAGGAATCAAATTATGGCTGTAAGTCTTAGACTGGTGAACATGAGAAAGAACTTTTTCAACCACCAACTTTGGAGTGATGATTACAGGATGAAGAAACTGGTGTATTTTCAAAACAAAAATCTAGGGTTATAATCAGGATTCGGTTCTGGGGTTCGGGAAGGAGTGAGTCACTCTCTCGACAACAGCACGTTTCTGCCCTCTTGTTTTCCAATCGACCACACCTGGCCTCTCACCACCAATGTCATACCGCACAATCCGAACGTCAGCAATACAAAATTCTTTTCAAGAGATGTTCACGAACTCTTTTCTCTCTCGCCCCCCCCCCGAATTTTTCCCTGCTTTTATATCCTCCTATCTAGAAAAAAAGGAAGAGACAGGGGGGAAAAATAGCTACTCCCATCATTCTCTGCCTTCCCAAGATGCCCTTCGCGTATACAAATGCGCTGGCCATCCTTTCCTTCTTCTTTCCCAAAGAGCGATGCAGATACGCCCGGTACGTTTCTTTCTTTTTTTCCTTCTTTTCTAACCATATACCCCACAAGAACAGCAACAGAATCGCCAATAGATGAATTGTCAGCAAAGAGATGAGCAAAGAGATCAGCTTTATCCTTAACAATTATTTAGAATTAATTAGAATTAATTAGTTTAAACGGGATTAAACGAAACAAACTATTTCGTACCCGAATCGATAATCGAACCTGTGTTTACTTTTAGATCAGCTACATATTTCAACTGATCTTAGGAAGATGGGTGAGAAGAAACAGCAGAATAGAGATAGGTATGTTTGGCCTCGGATAGAGTTCTGCGAAATACCAGCGTTGGTAGAAAACAAAGAATGAAGAGACACCATTCACAATCTCGATACAGAGAGAAAAAACCTAATAATATCACTAATAATATCACTAATAATATCATAACTATGCTATTGTGTAGCTGCTTTATAGCAATAAAACCTTTTTTGAGTTTTTTTATGCCCAAACACAATACACATTGAAAACCGTTCATTATATACCATAATCTGAAAACGGCTTGCTATTTTATATATATACAGGGTGCCCACAAAGCTGGCTATATATATATATATATATATATATATATATATATATATATATATATATATATATATATATATATAAATAGGGTGTCCACAGAGTCTGGCTACATTATGTAGCCAGACTTTGTGGGCACCCTGTATATGTGTGTGTATATATATATATATACATATATAAATATATATATGTATATATATATATATATATATATATATATATCATTAAATAAATAGACATTTTTTGTCTATTAATTCTATTTTCAATCCTTTCCAACTTCCGAATAACAGTCTTCACTTCTGGCGGGAACTGGCTGATCACCATGTTTATCATAAGTCCGAGTACTTTCCAATCCCTCAGGGTTCATCGTCAGGGATGAATTACTCTAACTGGGTTTGAACAATTTATTCCTACCTATATATATATATATATATATATATCGAAGTTAGACATGTTCCGGCTTTCATTCTGTTAAAACCGTTTATCAAATAAGATAGATATTATGATGTGTCTATTTCGTTTATTGGTTATGCTTTTCAAATCTCTGTAATGATTAATGAGGCAATGCATTTTCTTCATTTTAAAACTTCCGCCATCTTTGTTGCAATATGAAAACATTGTCCATAGACTAATCAAATACAAACACGAATACACAAATACACACGAAAATAATGTTTTAACGTTGAGCGGAGACTCCAATATGAAATAAAGGCGTAGTATCTATTTTATATATTTTTTACCTATCCAGAATGCCCCTTTATAGGGAACTGGATCTCTCGAACATTAAAAAACGACAATGTCTCTAACTTTACTCTCATAGGCGGTAGATAAATAGAGACACGGAATCAAATCTATCTATCTATATATTTATAAAGTGAACGTATCTGTGTATCTGTGTGTTTGTGTATCTATGTACATTTCGCTACGCAATAACTCTGTCAATTTTGTGACCAGTTTTTGGCCAGAACTTTGGCGATTAAGGGGTCAAAGATCAACGATTTGACCTTTGAGAACTCTACCAAACTCCTCCGACAATTTTGGGTCTACGCACTTGAAATTTTAGATATTGATCCCTTGGACATGGATCTAACTTAATAACTTGATTTGAGCTCAAAACAATAAATGTTAAGGGGTCATAATAGGGGTCAAAGTTAAAAAAATTTGACCTCTGCGGTCTCTTTCAAATTACTCAGACAATTTCTGGTCTAAATATTTGAAATGTTACATAAAGGGTATTCAGAGATAGGGCAAGCTTTTTCATCAGTTTGGGTCGAAAACTTGTAGTTACCAATATATAAATATATGTATATATGTCTGTTTGCATGTCTGCTTTAAACTTTCAATAGAGGCGACGGATTTACCAAGATCAGTATTGTTTTAAAAGTTCGATCTTTCATACGACAAATGCCGAAAAGTTGGCTAAAAACATTAATATCTTCCCCTTCAACTAGGCACTTTTCTACAGGGAGGTGTCACTTTTTTCACCGATATTTTTGAAAGTTATCCTCTCCTTTAGATTGTCTAGCCTTAATTTAAAAAAAAAAGTCACTTCCGGTTTAGCGGTGGTCGCAACAGCATAAACGTTTGGTTTTACCCCGTTCTTTTCCTCCTTTGCGGTACGGGTTCGAGCCTGTCTTCCTACTACCACTTTTTTTTTGCTCAAACTACACATACAAACACCCGGGCAACGCCGGGAGCCCATGCTAGTATATCTATAAAAGTGAACGTGTCTGCGTGTCTGTGTCTGTGTGTCTGTGTACAGTTCGTTACGCAATAACTCTGTCATTTTTTAGTCTACAGACTCGAAATTTGATATACAGGTTACTGAGATTTGAGAAAATCTATTTGATCCATTTTCGGCCAGAAATTTGGCTCTTAAGGGGTTAAAGTGCAACGATTTAACCTTTGAGAACTCTACCAAACTCCTCCAACAATTTTGGGTCTACGCACTTGAAATTTTAGATATAGGTTCCTTGGACATGGATCTAACTTAATAATTTGATTTGAGGCCAAAACAATAAATATTAAGGGGTCATAATAGGGGCCAAAGTTAAAAAATTTAACCTTTTTTTTGCTCAGCATATACCTCCAAACACCCGGGCAACGCCGGGCACCCGTGCTAGTATATATATATATATATATATATATATATATATATATATATATATATATATATATATATATATATAAGTGAACATGTCTGTGTATCTGTGTGTGTGTGTGTGTCTGTGTTTCTGTATGTGTATATTTCCCTACGCAATAACTCTGTCAATTTTTAGTCTACAGACATGAAATTTGATATACAGGGTACTGAGATTTGGGAAAATTTTGTTATCGGTTTTTGACCAGGAATTTGGCTGTTAAGGGGTCAGAGTTCAACGATTTGACCTTAGGAACCTCTAACAAACTCCTCCGAAAATTTCCTTGGACATGGATCTAACTTAATAACTTGATTTAAGCCCTAAACAATAAATGTTTAGGGGTCATAATAGGGATCAAAGTTAAAAAAAAATTTGACCTCTGCGGTCTCTACCAAATTACTCAGACAATTTCTGGTCTAAACGTGAAATTTTACATAAAGGGTATTCAGAAATAGGGAAAGCTTTTTAATCAGTTTGGGTCGAAAACTTTTAGTTACCAATATATAAATGTATGTATGTATGTTTGCATTCATCCTAAAACTTTCGACAGAGGCGACCTAGTTTATCAAGCTCAGTATCGTTTTGAGCTCGACCTTTCAGATGACAAATATCGAAAAATTGGCTAAAAACATTAATATCTTCACCTTTAACCTGGCACTTTTCTACAGGGTGGGGGTCGCTTTTTTCACCGATATTTTTTAAAGTCATCCTCTCCTCTCGATTGTCTACCTTAATTTTAACATAAGTCACTTCCGGTTTGGCAGTTATCGTAACAGCAAAGATGTAAGTTTTTTTCCCGTTCTTTTCCTCCTTCGCGGTACAGGTTTGAGCCTGCCTTTCTAATACCACTTTTTTTTTTTTTTTTTTTTTGCTCAACAGACACATCCAAACACCCGGGCAACGCCGGGCTGAAATGCTAGTATATCTATAAAAGTGAACGTATCTGTGTGTCTGTGTAGATTTCCCTACGCAATAACTCTGTCAAGTTTTAGTCTACAGACTCTAAATTTGTTATACAGTGTACTGGGGTTGGGGAAAATCTATGTGATCGGTTTTCAGCCGGAAATTTGGCTGTTAAGGGGTCAAAGTTCAACGATTTGACCTTTCAGAACTCTGCCAAACTCCTCCGACAATTTGTGGTCTAAACACTTGACATTTTAGATATAGGTACCTTGGACATGGATCTAACTTAATAACTTGATTTGAGCTCAAAACAATAAATTTTAAGGGGTCATAATAGGGGTCAAAGCTAAAAAAAAAATGACCGTTTTTTTTTTTTTTTGCTCAGCATATACCTCCAAACACCCGGGCAACGCCGGGCACCCATGCTAGTAAGTGATAATTAGAAACTTTGTACTTACGCAGAATAAAGACTGTGTTATTGTAAGGATTTCCCGTGCACCCTACGTAAAACGCCGGAAGATGTTGACAAAAGTTTCGTTATCATTTTTTTCATACAATTGCTGGCCATTTTTTTTCAATGGAAATACTTTATTTCCTTTATTGCGAAGATAATTCCATAAAAATTTATTGAATAATGAAACCAACTTTTTGTTGTTATGAAGAAAACACAATGAATTATTATTCGACAATTCTTACTAAACTTTAAGAAAATTAAAAAAGGGGAATAAGCACTCATTCATTTAAAGATAAGTTTCATGAATAAATATTTCTTTTTGAATAAGAAACAACTGATAGAAAACACATTTTTTCTTTTTATTATCTTTTTTTCAAATCGAAATAAATATTTAGTTTTTTGAATAATAAACCAATGATAGACAAAACATGTTTCCTTTCAATAATATTGACTGCTTCAATTTCATTTAATCAGTATTTCGGCACCTTTCGGCACCTTTCGGCATCTTTCGGCAATTTAAGAACCTTTCGACGTTTTACGTAAACTACCCGGAAAATTCTCAAAAAAAACTCTGTCCTTTTTCTGCACGAGTAGTATAAATTCTGATGATATTATTCTTGAACAAGATTTGAGGATGCGAAAAAGAAAACTGATTAATTTGCGTTAAGACGAGGTTGTATGATTGATTGCAAATTTATTTTGAAGGTTTAAGATTTTAAGCATTATATATTGGAGGTAGTCAAAAACTATATATATATATATATATATATATAGTTAATTTTTATTGACTAGAGTAACAACGAGGAAACGCTGCTTTGTATTGAAATTCGTATACTAAGCTGTATAGATGTTCCTAGGCCGTAAGCCGTATACTGCCACACTTCCACCTCCGTAGGTCTGAAAAGATTTAGCATGCCGTGAGCTGCATACATAGTTGATATCTCCATAAAGATCACACGCTCAAAAAATTACAAGCACAAAATTTTGCCAAAAGTTGTACGAAACAATAACTACACCCTCAGCATCGGTTATATTGACAGGCAAGAATCTGATGACCAGCAGTCACTTAAACTGCAGTAATATTGGAATTTTCCATTTTCCCCACAATATCACATTTAATTTTGAAGTTTTCTCGAACATTACCAGGCCGATCTGGCCTAAATTTTGTATGTATCGTTGTTATGATAAGGTGCAGCGAACTAAGCATTACAATATTCGTTCGAAGCATTGTTAAGGATGTGAATATAATGTAAAACTGAGCAAAAATTTAATTGATTAATATTAAATCCTCAATTTGGCATTTAACGACAAATTCTGAGTTAACATTTTATTGTATAAATTTGCCCATTTTAACGAGCTAAACACATAGCACACACACACACACACACTCACACAAACACACACATACACTCACACAAAGACATATATGTTTTATTTTTTTTATTACCGTTTTATCTGTTTGTTACATATTTTTCGGATGTTGGACCGTGTTTACGATCTAACAGCCTCGTCAGACCTTACAGAAATGGTTAGTTAGTATTAGGAAGAATTATTTTTAGGAGGAATACGGGGGGGGGAGAGAAAGAAAAAGGAGGTGGGTTGGGTAGGAGATAATAGAGGGGGAAGGCGGGCAATGACAATATTTCAGTTTTGAAGTTTAAAGTATATTAGGTTGTATTGTGTGTGTGGGGGTAGCAGATTCAGGTAGGCTTGGGTGGAGATATGTGGATATAGGGAGGGGGAGGGGGAGAGAGGATGGCAAAGAGAAAAGAAAAAAGAGAGGGGTAATGAGAGGAGGGGGGAAAAAGGAGTTTCAATTTTTGGGTTTTAAAATTTTGACTACTTATTTTTCCTGTTCGATAAGGTATATTAATTAGATGAGAGGGAGAGAGAGAGGTTGAGAGATAGATGGGAGGAAAAGGAGGGAGACGGAGAGGAAGAGGGAAGGGGGTTAGTGTGGCTGTCATTTTTGGCAGTTACAGAGTTACATTTACGGGTTTCGTGGTCGTTGTTCATTTCATAGTGGGTTGTTTTTAAACAGTTAAGAGTTAATACAGACGTTGACGCACGCATAAGAGCGTATAATACATATACATACATATTACGGACCAATATGTAGACACATATGCACATACATATAAAAACAATGCCTATGCAAATGTACATGGGTCTACATGCAGACATATACACACATACACGCAACTCCCGTACACATATATACACTCGCATATATATACAGATATAAGTACAGGCTCACATGTTGTGCCTAATTTGCTCGGTGGGAGAGCAAATAAATACCGTCTGGTCACGAATAGACTCCTATATGGTTGACTATTATAGAAAACTGATCACAAGATTATCGAGATACAGGAATGGGTATATTTGATCTGACATAATGATGATGATTCATTAAAATTGTGGGGTCTGCGTACGCGCCTTGTCCACAAAGTATGGAAATAAAAAATTTTAAATAAAAAAAAACGTTTACAAGTGTTTTTGATATAGATGTAATATAATAATACTTTAATAAGTATGTTTTAACTTAAATAGGGATGGTATAATAAAATTGTGGCATCTGCATTCGCGCCTGGCCTCCATAGAATGGAAATAGTCACAAACTTTAATAAAGACTTTTCATATCTATCTACGTAAGTATACTTTGATAATTATGTTTCAGTTTGAAGAAATATGGTATAATAAAATTATGGGGTGTTCGTTCGGGCTTGACCGCCATAGAATGGAAATATGTCACAAAGTTTAACAAGATTTTTTAATATAGATCCACAGAATATTGTGATAAGTGTTTCAGTGTGAACAGGTATGGTATAATAATAAATGATGTTTATCTATTTTATTCTTACTTTCATCATATTTTGCTTTGGTTTTGATACCCCCAAATTCGAAGCTATCTCTTTACAACCCTTCCTTTTCATAACCTATCATACTTTCATAAATCAGAGTCCATTTTCTGTAGGCTGTTTTTGAACCCAGTCCACGACGGGTACTTTTGCTAGTATATATATATATATATATATATATATATATATATATATATATATATATATATATATATATATATAGAGAGAGAGAGAGAGAGAGAGAGACTAGCACCTTTTCCCTTGCCGTAGATTTAACCTATAAATTTAACCGATAACCATCGCGTTGATAGTCAGCAGTTCTAACAACTTGACCATAGATTTGGTGTTCAAAAACGTCTCATCAATTGTTCATTAAATAAACATTCGCCTATTCCTTTTAAAGTGCTGTATATATATATATATATATATATATATATATATATATATATATATATGTATATATATATATAAATAAAAGCAGAGAGTCCTTATGTTGCCTAGGATTGTATGTGGATCAACAAATATTCAGCATTTCCCATAACTCGATTGTCATCAAAGTTCGTGAAATCGCACATTTTTCAAATAAACGATTGATTGCCTGCTCGAGGTGCACCGTGAGAACGCCTCACATGTCTTCTCCCAGTTACTTAGTTCACCATCCACTTTAATTTACATGGTCGACCACTTTTTAGAAGATTTTACTTCTGAAGCTATTTTTCTGTGCTTCTTTGCATCTTCCTATGATTTCCTGGCGCAAATCATTAGACCATTCCTTTAGTTTAACAATTTTAAAACAGTAATGAAAACGACAACCTGTACAGTTATCAACTGATTTGCAGCTCACATTGCGCTAGAACATCAGCTCCTGATTTTGTAAAATTATTGTGATATATAATGGCCTGAATTAAAGTTTAAAATGCAAAAGTTAAGTACCATGATTCAATGTGGTTCTAAACAGAAATATTCATTTCGAACGCGCCTCTGTCTTATCAAAGAACCTTATGTTGATTTTATACGCCGAGCATATTGGATTATGCGGTGATAAAACTTCTCAAATGCATATGTGATGTTAAGATGTATAAAGTGTTAACTTTGGTCGAAATCGAACCGTTTCTGCTTTAATCGGATTTTTTTCGATTGTCGATTTTCGATACTTATCAGGGGAATTCCTATACAAAACCTATCTAACACTACTCCCATACACATTTCTGTGTGTAAAATAAAATGAATCACTTCAGCCGTTTCGAAGTCTATAGGGAATAAAGTAACACACAAAGGCACACACACAGATACACACAACGTATCTTCTATATATAAGTAGATATATATTGCAAAAATATCTTTGCAGGTGAATGTCTTAGATTGCCAACGTTAATGCATATTACTGATCTCCCCTAATAAGTCGTTAAGTACTGTATATTTAACCATTCTAGATATGCCCACTTTCAGAGACATGAATAGACCTTAAATCTATTCCTTTTACTAAGGTCGTTTTGTTAGCCGAATTGTTGTAGGCATCCAGACAAAATGAATAACGTTCACATTGGTCTGAGCGTTTTGAATCGTGTGAGCTCCGAGAAAAATCCTTTCTTTTTACTGATAATGCCCAAAAAGGATGAAGTACTCGTGTATGCGGATAAGAATTTAAAAATATTTACCATAATATTATTGATTTTTATATATATATATATATATATATATATATATATATATATATATATATTTATGCGCATGCGCATACAGATAATAAACGAGAAAATGAATGACGCGCGCATGTCTATCTTTGAAATCTAATTTATTATTCTCGATTTCGAATTGACCCGAAGGACAATTCTTGATACATTTGATGATTAATTTTCTATTATCAGCGAGATTTTCGAACTGATACGTAGGTGAATATACTTTCTTCAGTAAATACGTATCCATGCAGACGTATCAAGACGATCAACAACAATTAACAAATAAGTATAAGACGTGAACGCGGGAAATGCGATTACAAATATAGATTCGTTTCAGTTACGTCCCGGAGATTTGAAGGTCATCAGCTTTTCGACGGAATTGAACTCATTTTCCTAGCTTGCCTAAATATCCTCGCTTTTTAGATATTCATAAGAGAACCTTTTCTGATTTGTCGTAATATTTGAATTCTTCAGACTGCTGCTCTCATCTTGAATGTAATTTGCACGACTTTTCCGTTGATACAACCTCCGACCTTCTTTGAATGTATCTTGTCCGACTAACGTTCTCATCTGTAGTGTTATTTACGCATTGTTTCGGTCGATGAAATATCCGATATTTTACAGGTCTATCTTGTCGGATTACTGATCTCATCTTAAGTGTTATTTGCACAACGTTTCGGTCGATGTAACCTCCGACCTTCTTCAGATGTCTCTTGTCGGACTAACGTTTTCATCTTTAATGTTATTTGTACAATGTTTCGGGCGATGTAACCTCCGACCTTCTTCATATGTATCTTGTCTGAAAAAGGTCCGAGATTACATCGACGGAAACGTTGCGCAAATGATACTCACGAGCTGAACAATAGAACAAAACCCTAATCTTCACCCCCAGAAATCTTTCTTTATTTGTACTTAAATGCATTAAAATAGATGTAAACTCTCGACGTGGCCAGAGGATTACTAGTAAAGTGTTCTCTTGTGTTAATGAATTTAGTAAGCGAAGCATACTGTAAAATAGTAATTAATTAAAGGATATATTTTGTAGCAAAACGGATAGCGAAAGAGAGATTACATATAGTTTTACATATTAGGGACTCCATGTAAATAGCGATTAAGTCAACTAGTACGATCGTCGTTCTAATTGTAAAGCCTCCTATCATTTACCTAAAAATGTTGACGAGTAACGAAGACGGTAGTTGTACCATATAAACGAGCGATCTTTTGCACTCCAGAATGCACTTTTGGCAGGAATTAAATGACGCATCCTTGCTTCTGGCGCAGTCCAGGACAGGAGTTGCTTTCTTAGAGCTTTAGTTTGTCAATATCTACAACAGAGAGATTAAGGTCATGAATGCATAAGTTCAGTCATCATAGCAATACGATTTGTAATTTTCTTCTGATCCATTCAGGCGGAATAAAAATGGTAGGTATTACTTTACTTAGATCGTCACTCGTATAAAGTTGGATGTAGGCACACTGAGTACGTGTCATAATTACCTAAGTCTGCAAAACACAAGTATTCTCGAGGATGAATCAAAGATAAATGTTGTAAAATTGCAAGAACAGCAGGTCAAACGGCGTAGACATAAAAAGATATGAGAGGAAAGCAATGAGCTGAAATAAACCAAAGTTTTTAAATGAACCTGTCGATTGAAGCTGAACTTGAGGTATTGAACATTGAATAATGCGAATCTCACAAGGGGTTGTGTAAGAGTCCATCCGGCGAATTTGTTTTCCATCTGCTCCCAAATCAACAGAGATTAAACTATTATTGGAATAACCTGTTACCTGTTGTTTTAGGAAGCCCACCTTCGCAGGTTCTTTCAGAGGCGGTTAGTTCATTACTAATCATCTGAAGGGCCTCTATATTAGAATGCCGATGGGGCCGCACAAGCATCTTTTGCAGGGTCACAATGCTCCTCCTCTGGGGCGCTTACTTTTCGGTTCCACTTTCTGACCCTAGTGCCATATTTCTCGCGGTGGTAGAGAAATAAATACCGAAGTAGTTGGCCAATAAGATAGAAAGAAAACTTTGATAATCGACAAGTGCGAAATGTTACCCCAAAGATGTGTTCGCATGCCACCGATCTGATTTAAGTAAGAAGATAAGTTGAATAATTTATTGGATAATCATGAATTCTCTTCAGAAGTAAAACTCTCAGCGAACGTCTTCGTATATCTTAAAAAAACCATGGGCCTACTTCCCAATTGACTACAACATAGTTGTTTTCAAGTCTAATTTAAACAAATATTAGTTGAGCTGTCCTCTTAAGAAAACGATGCATGATTTTTCAATCCCTTCGTGATGTTTATTGTAACACTGACTATCTCTTTAATCCTTATCCTCGGGTAGCCTCTGGGCCTTAATAAGCAGCGACACACTTACATAAAAACAAAATCTATCAAGTACTCTTAATAATATATATTGTGTGTTAAGTGGGACAGACAAGTTATATATATTCGAAATCTAGTAGATAATACCCTTTTCTCTTCCCTACAACCTCTTTCCCACAGAAGAGACGTTGCGAGCCTGTCCATGCTCTATCGTTATTTTCATAGCAAGTACTCGTTTGAGCTCCAATCTATGGCCCCTTAATATTAAACTTTCATAAAAACACTCGACTAACTACAACTACTATCAACAATTTCTCCACTCTCCATGTGCCTTAATCTAAGCGCAGATTCCATGAGCAAAGCGTCTTTTCTAGAACTGCACAAATATAAGCAAGTTCTTGTGGAGACGACCTCTTAAGTAAACCAAATTCTACTACATCTATACCCTAACGATTACTAAACTGCTATCTTAAATTCATTAACCCCTATACTCGAGTGACCTTCAGACCTTGATAAATGGGTACTACCCTGTAAAAAATGTAAATAGCGAAGTAAATAACTCTACAAATAAGCGTTTCTCGGACAGTTACTCTAAAAAGAAATTTAACATATGATCATATATTTATTTTTTAACAGGTAGTGTTCAGATTAAGATTTATTTATGATAAAATCGATTGTAAATAATATGTTATATATTGGACCACCAGACGTCGTTGAGTCACCTTAGCAAGGATATTATTACTGTTATAGAAATGTACATGTTTTCAATGTAAAATATTTATTAGAGAAAAAATGTTTTGATACGAAATATTTCAATAGGCGACTGGAATTCTGCAAAAATGGAATGTTAGCGAAATAATCTATACGAGAATTTGAACTTAGGAAAATAAGATTTTGTTTATTGTGCTACGTTGACATAATTACAGAAAGAAGTGGAGTTTCAAGAAGTTGGGTCCTAGCTAGCAACAAGTTAGCGCGACAGATGATTGTCTCTGTGTTCGTAAAACTCAGCAAGATGTAGGAATCAAAATAAGTCGTCGCAAACTCTGAAACGCAAATAAAGTTATATAAAAAATAATTTCTTGTTGTGGATTTCTTTCGACGGAGGATGAACTTGGATAATAATAAGAGAAAATATGTTCATTGCCTGTGCGCTACACAGACTGATGTTAATGAACTGTTTTATTTTGTGTGTTGCGCACCTCCACACACACATTGCACAACATAGACACTTCCATACACATTGGCCATGATAGATGCTTTTGTTGAATGTAAGAACACAATCACACATGTGATATACACAACAATATGCAGCATATATATATATATATATATATATATATATATATATATATATATATATATATATATATATAGATAGATAGATAGATAGATAGATAGATAGATAGATATGGTGGTCAAGATCTTGTGTGGACGTGTGTTAAAAGCACACAGATGTCTTAGCGTCATACTGTGCTTCTCCCAGACAAATCAACCCCACGTGCACGTCGTGACCACTGCCACGTAGACGGGGCTCTGATGAACGGCGAGTGTCCTGTGCCCTGTAACTGGACCCTTGTGTGCTAAGGTTCTTTTAAACAAAGGCTAATGGTGAGGTAACCCTGACAGAAACCTCCAGAGGAGCTTAGGCCCTGTCAGCTGCGGCAAACATGGCCAACCGGCGCGTGGAGTATGCTCTGGTGCCCAGCAACCTGTTCTAGTCATGGATCAAATTGCATGGTGGGTGGAGAGGGCTCCCATAAGCCGTGGTAAAGGCAACCTCTCTAGGAAAAGGAAAACCCTGATACAAACCCTGCGGCGACTGCTGCTTCCAATGATGTTGACTTGCTCTTTTTTTGGTTCATTGTGACAGTTGTTTAGAGAGTGGGATTGTCTCAGTGCAAAGTCTTTCATCACTATAAAAAGCTTCAAGCACAGACATTACTTGATATGCAATAGATTACAAACTTTACAATCAGTAGCCTGAAACGGGAAACGGAATTCAATGAGGACTGATGCAGATATGGGCGTGAATGGCAATACAGGCTCTGAAACTTCCAGGGTCTGGCCTGGTAGGTGTTCAGGGCATCACAATTTGGACCCGGTTATCAGTGGATGTGTTGGACTATAGAAAGTTCATAGAGGTGTCTTTCTGGCACGTGACGCTAGTTTCGCTCGTGTTTGCGTCATTTGAGTCAGAGATATATTAAGTAATAGCAATACTCGAGAACGAATTGCTGCTATTATATATATATATATATATATATATATATATATATATATATATATATATATATATATTAGTGTTAAGACGATTAATCGGGATCGGAAATATCGGAAATTTTTTGGGTATCGGAATTGGTATCGGAATCGGAAAAATTATAGCCTAATTTCCGATTCTAAACCAATTCTTCTAAGTATTTTTGGCAATAAAAAAATAAAACAAGCAAAAATTGTTCTTTTATTAGATCTTGTTCATTTATAGCATAAGACTGAGAAGGGAATGTGTTATAAATGTCATTTGCAAATTTAACATTGATTCACAGGGTTATATTTATTGGTCATTTATCGAGAGATAACTTGCCTATTTCCTTTGTAAATTTTTAACATATATTCACCAAATGTATATAAGCCCCCACCCGAGGGAGTTCACTTGATTGTTAAAAGGTTTTAAACGATCTTGACGTTTTTTTTTTAAATTTCGTTGGCGCCACCTGTTCATTGGCGGTGTCTGTCATCAGCTTCTACTGAAATAATTAAAGTTTTATGGCATTTATCTTTGGAGGCA